>NW_024609532.1:0-209037 GCF_018296145.1 Oncorhynchus tshawytscha
AATGTCTCTATTATATTATGACAGACCAGCTAGATCTACTGTCTCTATTATAATATGACAGACCAGCTACATCTACTGTCTCTATTATAATATGACAGACCAGCTAGATCTTCTGTCTCTATTATAATATGACAGACCAACTAGATCTACTGTCTCTCTTATATTATGACAGACCAGCTTTGATCTACTGTCTATATTATAATATGTCAGACCAGCTAGATCGAATGTCTCTATTAGATTATGACAGACCAGCAAGATCTACTGTCTCTATTATAATATGACAGACCAGCTAGCTATCTACTGTCTCTATTATAATATGACAGACCATGTCTACTTTAAAATGTTACAAACCAGCTAGATCTACTGTCTCTCTTATAATATGACAGACCAGCCAGATCTAATGTCTATATTATAATATGACAGACCAGCTAGATCTACTGTCTCTATTATAATATGACAGACCAGCTACATCTACAGTCTCTATTACTTATGACAGACCAGCTAGATCTACTGTCTCTCTTATTTTATGACAGACCAGCTAGAACTAATGTCTCTATTATATTATGACAGACCAGCAAGATCTACTGTCTCTATTATAATATGACAGACCAGCTACATCTTCTGTCTCTATTATAACATGACAGACCAGCTAGATCTTCTGTCTCTATTATAATATGACAGACCAGCTACATCTTCTGTCTCTATTATAACATGACAGACCAGCTAGATCTTCTGTCTCTATTATAATATGACAGACCAGCTAGATCTAATGTCTCTATTAGATTATGACAGGCCAGCTAGATCTACTGTCTCTTTTATAATATGACAGACCAGCTACATCTACTGTCTCTATTATAATATGACAGACCAGCTTGATCTACTGTCTATATTATAATATGACAGACCAGCTAGATCGACTGTCTCTATTACATTATGACAGACCAGCTAGATCTACTGTCTTTTTAATAATGTTACAAACCAGCTAGATCTACTGTCTCTATTAGATTATGACAGACCAGCTAGAACTACTGTCTCTATTATAATATGACAGACCAGCTAGATCTACTGTCTCTATTATAATATGACAGCCAAGCTAGATCTACAGTCTCTATTACATTATGACAGACCAGCTAGATCTACTGTCTCTTTTATATTATGACAGACCAGCTAGATCTACTGTCTCAATTATTTTTGACAGACAAGCTGGAACTAATGGCTCTATTATATTATGACAGACCTGCAAGATCTACTGTCTCTATTATAATATGACAGACCAGCTAGATCTAATGTCTCTATTAGATTATGACAGACCAGCTAGAACTACTGTCTCTATTATAATATGACAGACCAGCTAGATCTACTGTCTCTCTTATATTATGACAGACCAGCTTGATCTACTGTCTCTATTATAATATGACATACCAGCTAGATCGACTGTCTCTCTTATATTATGACAGACCAGCTTGATCTACTGTCTATATTATAATGTTACAAACCAGCTAGATCTACTGTCTCTATTATAATAAGACAGACCAGCTAGATCTAATACCCATTAGAATATGACAGACCAGCTAGATCTACAGTCTCTCATTACATTATGATAGACCAGCTAGATCTACTGTCTCAATTATTTTATGACTGACAAGCTAGAACTAATGTCTCTATTATATTATGACAGACCAGCAAGATCTACTGTCTCTATTATAATATGACAGACCAGCTACATCTACTGTCTCTATTATAATATGACAGACCAGCTACATCTTCTGGGTTCTATTATAACATGACAGACCACATCTTCTTCTGTCTCTATTATAACATGACAGACCAGCTAGACCTTCTTGTCTCTATTGGTGCACATGACAGACCAACTAGATCTACTGTCTCTCTTATATTATGACAGACCAGCTTGATCTACTGTCTATATTATAATATGACAGACCAGCTAGATCTAATGTCTCTATTAGATTATGACAGACCAGCTAGATCTACTGTCTCTATTATAATATGACAGACCAGCTAGAACTAATGTCTCTATTATATTATGACAGACCAGCAAGATCTACTGTCTCTATTATAATATGACAGACCAGCTAGATCTACTGTCTCTATTATAATATGACAGACCAGCTAGATCTACTGTCTCTATTATAACATGACAGACCAGCTAGATCTTCTGTCTCTATTATAATATGACAGACCAGCTAGATCTACTGTCTCTCTTATATTATGACAGACCAGCTAGATCTTCTGTCTCTATTATAACATGACAGACCAGCTAGATCAACTGTCTTTTTTAATAATGTTACAAACCAGCTAGATCTACTGTCTCTATTATAATATGACAGACCAGCTAGATCTACTGTCTCTCTTATATTATGACAGACCAGCTTGATCTACTGTCTCTATTATAATATGACAGACCAGCTAGATCGACTGTCTCTATTATAATATGACAGACCAGCTAGATCTACTGTCTCTATTATATTATGACAGACCAGCTAGATCTACTGTCTCTATTATATTATGACAGACCAGCTAGATCTACTGTCTCTATTATATTATGACAGACCAGCTAGATCTACTGTCTCTATTATAATATGACAGACCAGCTAGATCTACTGTCTCTATTATATTATGACAGACCAGCTAGATCTACTGTCTCTATTATAATATGACAGACCAGCTAGATCTACTGTCTCTATCATATTATGACAGACCAGCTAGATCTACTGTCTCTATTATAATATGACAGACCAGCTAGATCTACTGTCTCTATTATAATATGACAGACCAGCTAGATCTACTGTCTCTATTATAATATGACAGACCAGCTAGATCTACTCTCTCTATTATAATATGACAGACCAGCTAGATCTACTGTCTCTATTATAATATGACAGACCAGCTAGATCTACTGTCTCTATTATATTATGACAGACCAGCTAGATCTACTGTCTCTATTATAATATGACAGACCAGCTAGATCTACTGTCTCTATTATAATATGACAGACCAGCTAGATCTACTGTCTCTATTATAATATGACAGACCAGCTAGATCTACTGTCTCTATTATATTATGACAGACCAGCTAGATCTACTGTCTCTATTATAATATGACAGACCAGCTAGATCTACTGTCTCTATTATATTATGACAGACCAGCTAGATCTACTGTCTCTATTATAATATGACAGACCAGCTAGATCTACTGTCTCTATTATATTATGACAGACCAGCTAGATCTACTGTCTCTATTATAATATGACAGACCAGCTAGATCTACTGTCTCTATTATATTATGACAGACCAGCTAGATCTACTGTCTCTATTATAATATGACAGACCAGCTAGATCTACTGTCTCTATTATAATATGACAGACCAGCTAGATCTACTGTCTCTATTATATTATGACAGACCAGCTAGATCTACTGTCTCTATTATAATATGACAGACCAGCTAGATCTACTGTCTCTATTATAATATGACAGACCAGCTAGATCTACTGTCTCTATTATATTATGACAGACCAGCTAGATCTACTGTCTCTATTATATTATGACAGACCAGCTAGATCTACTGTCTCTATTATATTATGACAGACCAGCTAGATCTACTGTCTCTATTATATTATGACAGACCAGCTAGATCTACTGTCTCTATTATAATATGACAGACCAGCTAGATCTACTGTCTCTATTATATTATGACAGACCAGCTAGATCTACTGTCTCTATTATATTATGACAGACCAGCTAGATCTACTGTCTCTATTATATTATGACAGACCAGCTAGATCTACTGTCTCTATTATATTATGACAGACCAGCTAGATCTACTGTCTCTATTATAATATGACAGACCAGCTAGATCTACTGTCTCTATTATAATATGACAGACCAGCTAGATCTACTGTCTCTATTGTAATATGACAGACCAGCTAGATCTACTGTCTCTATTATAATATGACAGACCAGCTAGATCTACTGTCTCTGTCTCTGTTATATTATGACAGACCAGCTAGATCTACTTTCTCTATTATATTATGACAGACCAGCTAGATCTACTGTCTCTATTATAATATTACTGACCAGCTAGATCTACTGTCTCTATTATTTGATGACAGACCAGCTAGATCTACTGTCTCTATTATATTATGACAGACCAGCTAGATCTACTCTCTCTATTGTATTATGACAGACCAGCTAGATCTACTGTCTCTATTGTATTATGACAGACCAGCTAGATCTACTGTCTCTATTATATTATGACAGACCAGCTAGATCTACTGTCTCTATTATATTATGACAGACCAGCTAGATCTACTGTCTCTATTATAATATGACAGACCAGCTAGATCTACTGTCTCTATTATATTATGACAGACCAGCTAGATCTACTGTCTCTATTATATTATGACAGACCAGCTAGATCTACTGTCTCTATTATATATATGACAGACCAGCTAGATCTACTGTCTCTATTATATTATGACAGACCAGCTAGATCTACTGTCTCTATTATAATATGACAGACCAGCTAGATCTACTGTCTCTATTATATTATGACAGACCAGCTAGATCTACTGTCTCTATTATATTATGACAGACCAGCTAGATCTACTGTCTCTATTATATTATGACAGACCAGCTAGATCTACTGTCTCTATTATATTATGACAGACCAGCTAGATCTACTGTCTCTATTATATGACAGACCAGCTAGATCTACTGTCTCTATTATAATATGACAGACCAGCTAGATCTACTGTCTCTATTATATTATGACAGACCAGCTAGATCTACTGTCTCTATTATATTATGACAGACCAGCTAGATCTACTGTCTCTATTATATTATGACAGACCAGCTAGATCTACTGTCTCTATTATAATATGACAGACCAGCTAGATCTACTGTCTCTATTATAATATGACAGACCAGCTAGATCTACTGTCTCTATTATAATATGACAGACCAGCTAGATCTACTGTCTCTATTATATTATGACAGACCAGCTAGATCTACTGTCTCTATTATATTATGACAGACCAGCTAGATCTACTGTCTCTATTATATTATGACAGACCAGCTAGATCTACTGTCTCTATTATATTATGACAGACCAGCTAGATCTACTGTCTCTATTATATTATGACAGACCAGCTAGATCTACTGTCTCTATTATAATATGACAGACCAGCTAGATCTACTGTCTCTATTTAATAGACAGCTAGCTAGTCTCTATTATATTATGACAGACCAGCTAGATCTACTGTCTCTATTATATTATGACAGACCAGCTAGATCTACTGTCTCTATTATATTATGACAGACCAGCTAGATCTACTGTCTCTATTATAATATGACAGACCAGCTAGATCTACTGTCTCTATTATATTATGACAGACCAGCTAGATCTACTGTCTCTATTATAATATGACAGACCAGCTAGATCTACTGTCTCTATTATAATATGACAGACCAGCTAGATCTACTGTCTCTATTATAATATGACAGACCAGCTAGATCTACTGTCTCTATTATATTATGACAGACCAGCTAGATCTACTGTCTCTATTATATTATGACAGACCAGCTAGATCTACTGTCTCTATTATATTATGACAGACCAGCTAGATCTACTGTCTCTATTATATTATGACAGACCAGCTAGATCTACTGTCTCTATTATATTATGACAGACCAGCTAGATCTACTGTCTCTATTATATTATGACAGACCAGCTAGATCTACTGTCTCTATTATATTATGACAGACCAGCTAGATCTACTGTCTCTATTATAATATGACAGACCAGCTAGATCTACTGTCTCTATTATATTATGACAGACCAGCTAGATCTACTGTCTCTATTATAATATGACAGACCAGCTAGATCTACTGTCTCTATTATATTATGACAGACCAGCTAGATCTACTGTCTCTATTATAATATGACAGACCAGCTAGATCTACTGTCTCTATTATAATATGACAGACCAGCTAGATCTACTGTCTCTATTATAATATGACAGACCAGCTAGATCTACTGTCTCTATTATATTATGACAGACCAGCTAGATCTACTGTCTCTATTATATTATGACAGACCAGCTAGATCTACTGTCTCTATTATATTATGACAGACCAGCTAGATCTACTGTCTCTATTATATTATGACAGACCAGCTAGATCTACTGTCTCTATTATAATATGACAGACCAGCTAGATCTACTGTCTCTATTATATTATGACAGACCAGCTAGATCTACTGTCTCTATTATATTATGACAGACCAGCTAGATCTACTGTCTCTATTATATTATGACAGACCAGCTAGATCTACTGTCTCTATTATAATATGACAGACCAGCTAGATCTACTGTCTCTATTATAATATGACAGACCAGCTAGATCTACTGTCTCTATTATATTATGACAGACCAGCTAGATCTACTGTCTCTATTGTATTATGACAGACCAGCTAGATCTACTGTCTCTATTATATTATGACAGACCAGCTAGATCTACTGTCTCTATTATAATATGACAGACCAGCTAGATCTACTGTCTCTATTATATTATGACAGACCAGCTAGATCTACTGTCTCTATTATAATATGACAGACCAGCTAGATCTACTGTCTCTATTATATTATGACAGACCAGCTAGATCTACTGTCTCTATTATATTATGACAGACCAGCTAGATCTACTGTCTCTATTATATTATGACAGACCAGCTAGATCTACTGTCTCTATTATAATATGACAGACCAGCTAGATCTACTGTCTCTATTATATTATGACAGACCAGCTAGATCTACTGTCTCTATTATAATATGACAGACCAGCTAGATCTACTGTCTCTATTATATTATGACAGACCAGCTAGATCTACTGTCTCTATTATAATATGACAGACCAGCTAGATCTACTGTCTCTATTATATTATGACAGACCAGCTAGATCTACTGTCTCTATATATTATGATATGACAGACCAGCTAGATCTACTGTCTCTATTATTATGACAGGCCAGCTAGATCTACTGTCTTTTATATTATGACAGACCAGCTAGATCTACTGTCTCTATTATAATATGACAGACCAGCTTGATCAACTGTCTATATTATAATATGACACACCAGCTAGATCGACTGTCTCTATTACATTATGACAGACCAGCTAGATCTACTGTCTTTTTAATAATGTTACAAACCAGCTAGATCTACTGTCTCTATTAGATTATGACAGACCAGCTAGAACTACTGTCTCTATTATAATATGACAGACCAGCTAGATCTACTGTCTCTATTATAATATGACAGCCAAGCTAGATCTACAGTCTCTATTACATTATGACAGACCAGCTAGATCTACTGTCTCTTTTATATTATGACAGACCAGCTAGATCTACTGTCTCAATTATTTTTTGACAGACAAGCTGGAACTAATGGCTCTATTATATTATGACAGACCTGCAAGATCTACTGTCTCTATTATAATATGACAGACCAGCTAGATCTAATGTCTCTATTAGATTATGACAGACCAGCTAGAACTACTGTCTCTATTATAATATGACAGACCAGCTAGATCTACTGTCTCTCTTATATTATGACAGACCAGCTTGATCTACTGTCTCTATTATAATATGACATACCAGCTAGATCGACTGTCTCTCTTATATTATGACAGACCAGCTTGACCTACTGTCTATATTATAATATGACAGACCAGCTAGATCGACTGTCTCTATTATAATATGACAGACCAGCTAGATCTACAGTCTCTATTACATTATGACAGACAAGCTAGAACTAATGTCTCTATTATATTATGACAGACCAGCAAGATCTACTGTCTCTATTATAATATGACAGACCAGCTAGATCTACTGTCTCTATTATAATATGACAGACCAGCTAGATTTACTGTCTCTATTATAACATGACAGACCAGCTAGATCTTCTGTCTCTATTATAATATGACAGACCAGCTAGATCTACTGTCTCTCTTATATTATGACAGACCAGCTTGATCTACTGTCTATATTATATATGACAGACCAGCTAGATCTACTGTCTCTCTTATATTATGACAGACCAGCTTGATCTACTGTCTATATTATGATATGACAGACCAGCTAGATCTAATGTCTCTATTAGATTATGACGGACCAGCTAGATCTACTGTCTCTATTATAATATGACAGACCAGCTACATCTACTGTCTCTATTATAATATGACAGACCAGCTAGAACTAATGTCTCTATTATATTATGACAGACCAGCAAGATCTACTGTCTCTATTATAATATGACAGACCAGCTAGATCTACTGTCTCTATTATAATATGACAGACCAGCTAGATCTTCTGTCTCTATTATATTATGACAGACCAGCTAGATCTACTGTCTCTATTATAATATGACAGACCAGCTAGATCTACTGTCTCTCTTATATTATGACAGACCAGCTAGATCTTCTGTCTCTATTATAACATGACAGACCAGCTAGATCTACTGTCTCTTTTAATGACAGAATGATTACTATTATAATATGAAGACCAGCTAGATCTACTGTCTCTATTATATTATGACAGACCATATCTATGACAGACCAGCTAGATCTACTGTCTCTATTATATATGACAGACCAGCTAGATCTACTGTCTCTATTATAATATGACAGACCAGCTAGATCTACTGTCTCTATTATAATATGACAGACCAGCTAGATCTACTGTCTCTATTATAATATGACAGACCAGCTAGATCTACTGTCTCTATTATTTTATGACAGACCAGCTAGATCTACTGTCTCTATTATATTATGACAGACCAGCTAGATCTACTGTCTCTATTATATTATGACAGACCAGCTAGATCTACTGTCTCTATTATATTATGACAGACCAGCTAGATCTACTGTCTCTATTATATTATGACAGACCAGCTAGATCTACTGTCTCTATGACAGACCAGCTAGATCTACTGTCTCTATTATAATATGACAGACCAGCTAGATCTAATGTCTCTATTATATTATGACAGACCAGCAAGATCTACTGTCTCTATTATAATATGACAGACCAGCTAGATCTACTGTCTCTATTATAATATGACAGACCAGCTACATCTTCTGTCTCTATTATAATATGACAGACCAGCTAGATCTTCTGTCTCTATTATAATATGACAGACCAGCTAGATCTACTGTCTCTCTTATATTATGACAGACCAGCTAGATCTACTGTCTCTATTATGATTATGACAGACCAGCTAGATCTAATGTCTCTATTATATTATGACAGACCAGCTAGATCTACTGTCTCTATTATAATATGACAGACCAGCTACATCTACTGTCTCTATTATAATATGACAGACCAGCTAGATCTTCTGTCTCTATTATAATATGACAGACCAGCTAGATCTACTGTCTCTTTTAATAATATGACAAACCAGCTAGATCTACTGTCTCTATTATAATATGACAGACCAGCTAGATCTACTGTCTCTCTTATATTATGACAGACCAGCTTGATCTACTGTCTCTATTATAATATGACAGACCAGCTAGATCTACTGTCTCTATTATATTATGACAGACCAGCTAGATCTACTGTCTCTTTTAATAATATGACAAACCAGCTAGATACTGTCTCTATTATATTATGACAGACCAGCTAGAACTACTGTCTCTATTATAATATGACAGACCAGCTAGATCTACTGTCTCTTTTAATAATGACAAACCAGCTAGATCTACTGTCTCTATTATAATATGACAGACCAGCTAGATCTACTGTCTCTATTATAATATGACAGACCAGCTACATCTACTGTCTCTATTATAATATGACAGACCAGCTAGATCTTCTGTCTCTATTATAACATGACAGACCAGCTAGATCTACTGTCTCTATTATAATATGACAGACCAGCTAGATCTACTGTCTCTCTTATATTATGACAGACCAGCTTGATCTACTGTCTCTATTATAATATGACAGACCAGCTAGATCCACTGTCTCTATTATAATATGACAGACCAGCTAGATCTACTGTCTTTTTAATAATGACAAACCAGCTAGATCTACTGTCTCTATTATATTATGACAGACCAGCTAGATCTACTGTCTCTATTATATTATGACAGACCAGCTAGATCTACTGTCTCTATTAGATTATGACAGACCAGCTAGAACTACTGTCTCTATTATATTATGACAGACCAGCTAGATCTACTGTCTCTATTATAATATGACAGACCAGCTAGATCTACTGTCTCTATTATATTATGACAGACCAGCTAGATCTACTGTCTCTATTATAATATGACAGACCAGCTAGATCTACTGTCTCTATTATAATATGACAGACCAGCTAGATCTACTGTCTCTATTATAACATCTACAGTCTCTATTACATTATGACAGACCAGCTAGATCTACTGTCTCTTTTATATTATGACAGACCAGCTAGATCTACTGTCTCAATTATTTTATGACAGACAAGCTAGAACTAATGTCTCTATTATATTATGACAGACCAGCAAGATCTACTGTCTCTATTATAATATGACAGACCAGCTAGATCTACTGTCTTTTTAATAATATTACAAACCAGCTAGATCTACTGTCTCTATTATAATATGACAGACCAGCTAGATCTACTGTCTCTATTATATTATGACAGACCAGCAAGATCTACTGTCTCTATTATAATATGACAGACCAGCTAGATCTACTGTCTCTATTATAATATGACAGACCAGCTAGATCTACTGTCTCTATTATAATATGACAGACCAGCTAGATCTACTGTCTCTATTATAATATGACAGACCAGCTAGATCTACTGTCTCTATTATAATATGACAGACCAGCTACATCTTCTGTCTCTATTATAACATCTACAGTCTCTATTACATTATGACAGACCAGCTAGATCTACTGTCTCTTTTATATTATGACAGACCAGCTAGATCTACTGTCTCTATTATTATGACAGACCAGCTAGATCTACTGTCTCTATTATAATATGACAGACCAGCTAGATCTACTGTCTCTATTATAATATGACAGACCAGCTAGATCTACTGTCTCTATTATAATATGACAGACCAGCTAGATCTTCTGTCTCTATTATAATATGACAGACCAGCTTGATCTACTGTCTATATTATGATATGACAGACCAGCTAGATCTACTGTCTCTCTTATATTATGACAGACCAGCTGATCTACTGTCTATATTATGATATGACAGACCAGCTAGATCTAATGTCTCTATTTAGATTATGACAGACCAGCTAGATCTACTGTCTCTATTATAATATGACAGACCAGGTACATCTACTGTCTCTATTATAATATGACAGACCAGCTAGATCTACTGTCTCTATTATTTTATGACAGACCAGCTAGATCTAATGTCTCTATTATATTATGACAGACCAGCAAGATCTACTGTCTCTATTATAATATGACAGACCAGCTACATCTACTGTCTCTATTATAATATGACAGACCAGCTAGATCTTCTGTCTCTATTATAACATGACAGACCAGCTAGATCAACTGTCTTTTTAATAATATTACAAACCAGCTAGATCTACTGTCTCTATTATAATATGACAGACCAGCTAGATCTACTGTCTCTCTTATATTATGACAGACCAGCTTGATCTACTGTCTCTATTATAATATGACATACCAGCTAGATCGACTGTCTCTCTTATATCATGACAGACCAGCTTGATCTACTGTCTATATTATAATATGACAGACCAGCTAGATCGACTGTCTCTATTATAATATGACAGACCAGCTAGATCTACAGTCTCTATTACATTATGACAGACCAGCTAGATCTACTGTCTCTATTATTTTATGACAGACAAGCTAGAACTAATGTCTCTATTATATTATGACAGACCAGCAAGATCTACTGTCTCTATTATAATATGACAGACCAGCTAGATCTACTGTCTCTATTATAATATGACAGACCAGCTACATCTTCTGTCTCTATTATAACATGACAGACCAGCTAGATCTTCTGTCTCTATTATAATATGACAGACCAGCTAGATCTACTGTCTCTCTTATATTATGACAGACCAGCTTGATCTACTGTCTATATTATGATATGACAGACCAGCTAGATCTAATGTCTCTATTATATTATGACAGACCAGCTAGATCTACTGTCTCTATTATAATATGACAGACCAGGTACATCTACTGTCTCTATTATAATATGACAGACCAGCTAGATCTTCTGTCTCTATTATAACATGACAGACCAGCTAGATCAACTGTCTTTTTAATAATGTTACAAACCAGCTAGATCTACTGTCTCTATTATAATATGACAGACCAGCTAGATCTACTGTCTCTCTTATATTATGACAGACCAGCTTGATCTACTGTCTATATTATAATATGACAGACCAGCTAGATCGACTGTCTCTATTATACATTATGACAGACCAGCTAGATCTACTGTCTCTCTTATAATGACAGACCAGCTTGATCTACTGTCTATATTATAATATGACAGACCAGCTAGATCGACTGTCTCTATTACATTATGACAGACCAGCTAGATCGACTGTCTTTTTAATAATGTTACAAACCAGCTAGATCTACTGTCTCTATTATAATATGACAGACCAGCTAGATCTAATGTCTCTATTATAATATGACAGACCAGCTACATCTACTGTCTCTATTATAATATGACAGACCAGCTACATCTTCTGTCTCTATTATAACATGACAGACCAGCTAGATCTTCTGTCTCTATTATAATATGACAGACCAGCTAGATCTACTGTCTCTCTTATATTATGACAGACCAGCTAGATCTACTGTCTCTATTATATTATGACAGACCAGCTAGATCTACTGTCTCTATTATAATATGACAGACCAGCTAGATCTACTGTCTTTTTAATAATGTTACAAACCAGCTAGATCTACTGTCTCTATTATAATATGACAGACCAGCTAGATCTACTGTCTCTATTAGATTATGACAGACCAGCTAGATCTAATGTCTCTATTAGATTATGAGAGACCAGCTACATCTACTGTCTCTATTATATTATGACAAACCAGCTTGATCTACTATATCTATTATTTTATGACAGACCAGCTAGATCTACTGTCTCTATTATAAAATGACAGACCAGCTAGATCTACTGTCTCTATTATAATATGACAGACCAGCTACATCTTCTGTCTCTATTATAACATCTACAGTCTCTATTACATTATGACAGACCAGCTAGATCTACTGTCTCTTTTATATTATGACAGACCAGCTAGATCTAATGTCTCAATTATTTTATGACAGACAAGCTAGAACTAATGTCTCTATTATATTATGACAGACCAGCAAGATCTACTGTCTCTATTATAATATGACAGACCAGCTAGATCTACTGTCTTTTTAATAATGTTACAAACCAGCTAGATCTACTGTCTCTATTATAATATGACAGACCAGCTAGATCTAATGTCTCTATTAGATTATGACAGACCAGCTAGAACTACTGTCTCTATTATAATATGACAGACCAGCTAGATCTACTGTCTCTATTATAATATGACAGACCAGCTAGATCTACTGTCTCTATTATAATATGACAGACCAGCTAGATCTACTGTCTCTATTATAATATGACAGACCAGCTAGATCTACTGTCTCTCTTATATTATGACAGACCAGCTTGATCTACTGTCTATATTATAATATGACAGACCAGCTAGATCGACTGTCTCTATTATAATATGACAGACCAGCTAGATCTAATGTCTCTATTAGATTATGACAGACCAGCTAGATCTACAGTCTCTATTACATTATGACAGACCAGCTAGATCTACTGTCTCTTTTATATTATGACAGACCAGCTAGATCTACTGTCTCAATTATTTTATGACAGACAAGCTAGAACTAATGTCTCTATTATATTATGACAGACCAGCTAGATCTACTGTCTCTATTATAATTTGACAGACCAGCTAGATCTACTGTCTTTTTAATAATGTTACAAACCAGCTAGATCTACTGTCTCTATTATAATATGACAGACCAGCTAGATCTAATGTCTCTATTAGATTATGACAGACCAGCTAGAACTACTGTCTCTATTATAATATGACAGACCAGCTACATCTACTATCTCTATTATAATATGACAGACCAGCTAGATCTACTGTCTCTATTATAATATAACAGACCAGCTAGATCTGCTGTCACTATTATAATATGACAGACCAGCTAGATCTACTGTCTCTATTATAATATGACAGACCAGCTAGATCTACTGTCTTTTTAATAATGTTACAAACCAGCTAGATCTACTGTCTCTATTATAATATGACAGACCAGCTAGATCTAATGTCTCTATTAGATTATGACAGACCAGCTAGAACTACTGTCTCTATTATAATATGACAGACCAGCTAGATCTACTGTCTCTATTATAATATGACAGACCAGCTAGATCTACAGTCTCTATTAGATTATGACAGACCAGCTAGATCTACTGTCTCTTTATATTATGACAGACCAGCTAGATCTAATGTCTCAATTATTTTATGACAGACAAGCTAGAACTAATGTCTCTATTATATTATGACAGACCAGCAAGATCTACTGTCTCTATTATAATATGACAGACCAGCTAGATCTACTGTCTTTTTAATAATGTTACAAACCAGCTAGAACTACTGTCTCTATTATAATATGACAGACCAGCTAGATCCAATGTCTCTATTAGATTATGACAGACCAGCTAGAACTACTGTCTCTATTATATTATGACAGAACAGCTAGATCTACTGTCTCTATTAGATTATGACAGACCAGCTAGATCTACTGTCTCTCTTTTTATTATGACAGACCAGCTTGATCTACTGTCTATATTATAATATGACAGACCAGCTAGATCCAATGTCTCTATTAGATTATGACAGACCAGCTAGAACTACTGTCTCTATTATAATATGACAGACCAGCTAGATCTACTGTCTTTTTATAATATTACAAACCAGCTAGATCTACTGTCTCTATTATAATATGACAGACCAGCTAGATCTACTGTCTCTATTATAATATGACAGACCAGCTAGATCTACTGTCTCTATTATAATATGACAGACCAGCTAGATCTACTGTCTCTATTATAATATGACAGACCAGCTAGATCTTCAGTCTCTATTATAATATGACAGACCAGCTAGATCTACTGTCTCTCTTATATTATGACAGACCAGCTAGATCTACTGTCTATATTATAATATGACAGACCAGCTAGATCTAATGTCTCTATTATATTATGACAGACCAGCTAGATCTACTGTCTTTTTAATAATGACAAACCAGCTAGATCTACTCTATTATAATATGACAGACCAGCTAGATCTACTGTCTCTATTATATTATGACAGACCAGCTAGATCTAATGTCTCTATTAGATTATGAGAGACCAGCTAGAACTACTGTCTCTATTATAATATGACAGACCAGCTAGATCTACTGTCTCTATTATAATATGACAGACCAGCTAGATCTACTGTCTCTCTTATATTATGACAGACCAGCTTGATCTACTGTCTATATTATAATATGACAGACCAGCTAGATCGACTGTCTCTATTATAATATGACAGACCAGCTACATCTTCTGTCTCTATTATACATCTACAGTCTCTATTACATTATGACAGACCAGCTAGATCTACTGTCTCTTTTATATTATGACAGACCAGCTAGATCTACTGTCTCTATTATTTATGACAGACAAGCTAGAACTAATGTCTCTATTATATTATGACAGACCAGCAAGATCTACTGTCTCTATTATAATATGACAGACCAGCTAGATCTACTGTCTTTTTAATAATGTTACAAACCAGCTAGATCTACTGTCTCTATTATAATATGACAGACCAGCTAGATCTAATGTCTCTATTAGATTATGACAGACCAGCTAGAACTACTGTCTCTATTATAATATGACAGACCAGCTAGATCTACTGTCTCTATTATAATATGACAGACCAGCTAGATCTACTGTCTCTATTATATTATGACAGACCAGCTAGATCTACTGTCTCTATTATAATATGACAGACCAGCTAGATCTACTGTCTCTTTTATATTATGACAGACCAGCTAGATCTACTGTCTCTATTATAATATGATAGACCAGCTACATCTACTGTCTCTATTATAATATGACAGACCAGCTAGATCTACTGTCTCTATTATAACATGACAGAACAGCTAGATCTACTGTCTCTATTACATTATGACAGACCAGCTAGATCACCTGTCTCTATTATATTATGACAGACCAGCTAGATCTACTGTCTCAATTATTTTATGACAGACAAGCTACAACTAATGTCTCTATTATATTATGACAGACCAGCAAGATCTACTGTCTCTATTATAATATGACAGACCAGCTAGATCTACTGTCTTTTTAATAATGTTACAAACCAGCTAGATCTACTGTCTCTATTATAATATGACAGACCAGCTAGATCTAATGTCTCTATTAGATTATGACAGACCAGCTAGAACTACTGTCTCTATTATAATATGACAGACCAGCTACATCTACTATCTCTATTATAATATGACAGACCAGCTACATCTACTGTCTCTATTATAACATGACAGACCAGCTAGATCTTCTGTCTCTATTATAATATGACGGACCAGCAAGATCTACTGTCTCTATTATAATATGACAGACCAGCTAGATCTACTGTCTTTTTAATAATGTTACAAACCAGCTAGATCTACTGTCTCTATTATAATATGACAGACCAGCTAGATCTAATGTCTCTATTAGATTATGACAGACCAGCTAGAACTACTGTCTCTATTATAATATGACAGACCAGCTAGATCGACTGTCTCTATTATAATATGACAGACCAGCTAGATCTACAGTCTCTATTACATTATGACAGACCAGCTAGATCTACTGTCTCTTTTATATTATGACAGACCAGCTAGATCTAATGTCTCAATTATTTTATGACAGACAAGCTAGAACTAATGTCTCTATTATATTATGACAGACCAGCAAGATCTACTGTCTCTATTATAATATGACAGACCAGCTAGATTTACTGTCTTTTTAATAATGTTACAAACCAGCTAGATCTACTGTCTCTATTATAATATGACAGACCAGCTAGATCTAATGTCTCTATTAGATTATGACAGACCAGCTAGAACTACTGTCTCTATTATAATATGACAGACCAGCTAGATCTACTGTCTCTATTATAATATGACAGACCAGCTAGATCTACTGTCTCTCTTATATTATGACAGACCAGCTTGATCTACTGTCTATATTATAATATGACAGACCAGCTAGATCGACTGTCTCTATTAGATTATGACAGACCAGCTAGATCTACTGTCTCTATTATAATATGACAGACCAGCTAGATCTACAGTCTCTATTACATTATGACAGACCAGCTAGATCTACTCTCTCTTTTATATTATGACAGACCAGCTAGATCTACTGTCTCAATTATTTTATGACAGACAAGCTACAACTAATGTCTCTATTATATTATGACAGACCAGCAAGATCTACTGTCTCTATTATAATATGACAGACCAGCTAGATCTACTGTCTTTTTAATAATGTTACAAACCAGCTAGATCTACTGTCTCTATTATAATATGACAGACCAGCTAAATCTAATGTCTCTATTAGATTATGACAGACCAGCTAGAACTACTGTCTCTATTATAATATGACAGACCAGCTACATCTACTATCTCTATTATAATATGACAGACCAGCTACATCTACTGTCTCTATTATAACATGACAGACCAGCTAGATCTTCTGTCTCTATTATAATATGACAGACCAGCTAGATCTACTGTCTCTATTATAATATGACAGACCAGCTAGATCTACTGTCTCTCTTATATTATGACAGACCAGCTTGATCTACTGTCTATATTATAATAAGACAGACCAGCTAGATCTAATGTCTCTATTAGATTATGACAGACCAGCTAGAACTACTGTCTCTATTATAATATGACAGACCAGCAAGATCTACTGTCACTATTATAATATGACAGACCAGCTAGATCTACTGTCTCTATTTTAATATGACAGACCAGCTACATCTACTGTCTCTATTATAATATGACAGACCAGCTAGATCTACTGTCTCTATTATAACATGACAGAACAGCTAGATCTACTGTCTCTATTACATTATGACAGACCAGCTAGATCACCTGTCTCTATTATATTATGACAGACCAGCTAGATCTACTGTCTTTTTAATAATGTTACAAACCAGCTAGATCTACTGTCTCTATTAGATTATGACAGACCAGCTAGAACTACTGTCTCTATTATAATATGACAGACCAGCTAGATCTACTGTCTCTATTATAATATGACAGACCAGCTAGATCTACAGTCTCTATTACATTATGACAGACCAGCTAGATCTACTGTCTCTTTTATATTATGACAGACCAGCTAGATCTACTGTCTCAATTATTTTATGACAGACAAGCTAGAACTAATGTCTCTATTATATTATGACAGACCAGCAAGATCTACTGTCTCTATTATAATATGACAGACCAGCTAGATCTACTGTCTTTTTAATAATGTTACAAACCAGCTAGATCTACTGTCTCTATTATAATATGACAGACCAGCTAGATCTAATGTCTCTATTAGATTATGACAGACCAGCTAGAACTACTGTCTCTATTATAATATGACAGACCAGCTAGATCGACTGTCTCTATTATAATATGACAGACCAGCTAGATCTACAGTCTCTATTACATTATGACAGACCAGCTAGATCTACTGTCTCTATTATATTTTGACAGACCAGCTAGATCTACTGTCTCTATTATATTATGACAGACCAGCTAGATCTATTGTCTCTATTATATTTTGACAGACCAGCAAGATCTACTGTCTCTATTATAATATGACAGACCAGCTAGATCTACTGTCTTTTTAATAATGTTACAAACCAGCTAGATCTACTGTCTCTATAATAGTATGACAGACCAGCTCAATCTAATGTCTCTATTATATTATGACAGACCAGCTAGATCTACTGTCTCTCTTATATTATGACAGACCAGCTTGATCTACTATCTCTATTATTTTATGACAGACCAGCTAGATCTACTGTCTCTATTATAATATGACAGACCAGCTAGGTCTACTGTCTCTATTATATTTTGACAGACCAGCTAGATCTACTGTCTCTATTATAATATGACAGACCAGCTAGATCTACTGTCTCTCTTATATTATGACAGACCAGCTTGATCTACTGTCTATATTATAATAAGACAGACCAGCTAGATCTAATGTCTCTATTAGATTATGACAGACCAGCTAGAACTACTGTCTCTATTATAATATGACAGACCAGCTAGATCTACTGTCTCTATTATAATATGACAGACCAGCTAGATCTACTGTCTCTATTATAATATGACAGACCAGCTAGATCTACTGTCTCTATTATAATATGACAGACCAGCTAGATCTACTGTCTCTATTATAATATGACAGACCAGCTAGATCTACTGTCTCTATTATATTATGACAGACCAGCTAGATCTACTGTCTCTATTATATTATGACAGACCAGCTAGATCTACTGTCTTTTTAATAATGTTACAAACCAGCTAGATCTACTGTCTCTATTATATTATGACAGACCAGCTAGATCTACTGTCTCTATTATAATATGACAGACCAGCTAGATCTACTGTCTCTATTATAATATGACAGACCAGCTAGATCTAATGTCTCTATTAGATTATGACAGACCAGCTAGAACTACTGTCTCTATTATAATATGACAGACCAGCTACATCTACTGTCTCTATTATAACATGACAGACCAGCTAGATCTTCTGTCTCTATTATAATATGACAGACCAGCTAGATCTACTGTCTCTCTTATATTATGACAGACCAGCTTGATCTACTGTCTATATTATAATATGACAGACCAGCTAGATCTACTGTCTCTATTAGATTATGACAGACCAGCTAGATCTACTGTCTCTATTATAATATGACAGACCAGCTAGATCTACAGTCTCTATTACATTATGACAGACCAGCTAGATCTACTCTCTCTTTTATATTATGACAGACCAGCTAGATCTACTGTCTCAATTATTTTATGACAGACCAGCTAGAACTACTGTCTCTATTATAATATGACAGACCAGCAAGATCTACTGTCACTATTATAATATGACAGACCAGCAAGATCTACTGTCACTATTATAATATGACAGACCAGCTAGATCTACTGTCTCTATTTTAATATGATAGACCAGCTAGATCTACAGTCTCTATTACATTATGACAGACCAGCTAGATCTACTCTCTCTATTATAATATGACAGACCAGCTAGATCTACTGTCTCTATTATAATATGACAGACCAGCTAGATCTACTGTCTCTATTATAATATGACAGACCAGCTAGATCTACTGTCTTTTTAATAATGTTACAAACCAGCTAGATCTACTGTCTCTATTATAATATGACAGACCAGCTAGATCTACTGTCTCTATTATAATATGACAGACCAGCTAGATCTACAGTCTCTATTACATTATGACAGACCAGCTAGATCTACTGTCTCTTTTATATTATGACAGACCAGCTAGATCTACTGTCTCAATTATTTTATGACAGACAAGCTAGAACTAATGTCTCTATTATATTATGACAGACCAGCAAGATCTACTGTCTCTATTATAATATGACAGACCAGCTAGATCTACTGTCTTTTTAATAATGTTACAAACCAGCTAGATCTACTGTCTCTATTATAATATGACAGACCAGCTAGATCTAATGTCTCTATTAGATTATGACAGACCAGCTAGAACTACTGTCTCTATTATAATATGACAGACCAGCTAGATCGACTGTCTCTATTATAATATGACAGACCAGCTAGATCTACAGTCTCTATTACATTATGACAGACCAGCTAGATCTACTGTCTCTTTTATATTATGACAGACCAGCTAGATCTACTGTCTCAATTATTTTATGACAGACAAGCTAGAACTAATGTCTCTATTATATTATGACAGACCAGCAAGATCTACTGTCTCTATTATAATATGACAGACCAGCTAGATTTACTGTCTTTTTAATAATGTTACAAACCAGCTAGATCTACTGTCTCTATTATAATATGACAGACCAGCTAGATCTAATGTCTCTTTTAGATTATGACAGACAAGCTAGAACTAATGTCTCTATTATAATATGACAGACCAGCTAGATCTACTGTCTCTATTATAATATGACAGACCAGCTAGATCTACTGTCTCTATTATAACATGACAGACCAGCTAGATCTTCTGTCTCTATTATAATATGACAGACCAGCTAGATCTACTGTCTCTCTTATATTATGACAGACCAGCTTGATCTACTGTCTATATTATAATATGACAGACCAGCTAGATCGACTGTCTCTATTAGATTATGACAGACCAGCTAGATCTACTGTCTCTATTATAATATGACAGACCAGCTAGATCTACAGTCTCTATTACATTATGACAGACCAGCTAGATCTACTCTCTCTTTTATATTATGACAGACCAGCTAGATCTACTGTCTCAATTATTTTATGACAGACAAGCTACAACTAATGTCTCTATTATATTATGACAGACCAGCAAGATCTACTGTCTCTATTATAATATGACAGACCAGCTAGATCTACTGTCTTTTTAATAATATGACAGACCAGCTAGATCTAATGTCTCTATTAGATTATGACAGACCAGCTAGAACTACTGTCTCTATTATAATATGACAGACCAGCTACATCTACTATCTCTATTATAATATGACAGACCAGCTACATCTACTGTCTCTATTATAACATGACAGACCAGCTAGATCTTCTGTCTCTATTATAATATGACAGACCAGCTAGATCTACTGTCTCTATTATAATATGACAGACCAGCTAGATCTACTGTCTCTCTTATATTATGACAGACCAGCTTGATCTACTGTCTCTATTATAACATGACAGACCAGCTAGATCTTCTGTCTCTATTATAATATGACAGACCAGCTAGATCTACTGTCTCTCTTATATTATGACAGACCAGCTTGATCTACTGTCTATATTATAATATGACAGACCAGCTAGATCTACTGTCTCTATTATATTTTGACAGACCAGCTAGATCTACTGTCTCTATTATAATATGACAGACCAGCTAGATCTACAGTCTCTATTACATTATGACAGACCAGCTAGATCTACTCTCTCTTTTATATTATGACAGACCAGCTAGATCTACTGTCTCAATTATTTTATGACAGACAAGCTACAACTAATGTCTCTATTATATTATGACAGACCAGCAAGATCTACTGTCTCTATTATAATATGACAGACCAGCTAGATCTACTGTCTTTTTAATAATGTTACAAACCAGCTAGATCTACTGTCTCTATTATATAATATGACAGACCAGCTAGATCTAATGTCTCTATTAGATTATGACAGACCAGCTAGAACTACTGTCTCTATTATAATATGACAGACCAGCTACATCTACTATCTCTATTATAATATGACAGACCAGCTACATCTACTGTCTCTATTATAATATGACAGACCAGCTAGATCTTCTGTCTCTATTATAATATGACAGACCAGCTAGATCTACTGTCTCTATTATAATATGACAGACCAGCTAGATCTACTGTCTCTCTTATATTATGACAGACCAGCTTGATCTACTGTCTATATTATAATAAGACAGACCAGCTAGATCTAATGTCTCTATTAGATTATGACAGACCAGCTAGAACTACTGTCTCTATTATAATATGACAGACCAGCAAGATCTACTGTCACTATTATAATATGACAGACCAGCTAGATCACCTGTCTCTATTATATTATGACAGACCAGCTAGATCTACTGTCTTTTTAATAATGTTACAAACCAGCTAGATCTACTGTCTCTATTAGATTATGACAGACCAGCTAGAACTACTGTCTCTATTATAATATGACAGACCAGCTAGATCTACTGTCTCTATTATAATATGACAGACCAGCTAGATCTACAGTCTCTATTACATTATGACAGACCAGCTAGATCTACTGTCTCTTTTATATTATGACAGACCAGCTAGATCTACTGTCTCAATTATTTTATGACAGACAAGCTAGAACTAATGTCTCTATTATATTATGACAGACCAGCTGATCTACTGTCTCTATTATAATATGACAGACCAGCTAGATTTACTGTCTCTTTTAATATGACAAACCAGCTAGATCTACTGTCTCTATTATAATATGACAGACCAGCTAGATCTAATGTCTCTATTAGATTATGACAGACCAGCTAGAACTACTGTCTCTATTATAATATGACAGACCAGCTAGATCTACTGTCTCTATTATAATATGACAGACCAGCTAGATCTACTGTCTCTATTATATTATGACAGACCAGCTTGATCTACTGTCTATATTATAATATGACAGACCAGCTAGATCGACTGTCTCTATTAGATTATGACAGAACAGCTAGATATACTGTCTCTATTATAATATGACAGACCAGCTAGATCTACAGTCTCTATTACATTATGACAGACCAGCTAGATCTACTGTCTCTTTTATATTATGACAGACCAGCTAGATCTACTGTCTCAATTATTTTATGACAGACAAGCTACAACTAATGTCTCTATTATATTATGACAGACCAGCAAGATCTACTGTCTCTATTATAATATGACAGACCAGCTAGATCTACTGTCTCTTTAATAATGTTACAAACCAGCTAGATCTACTGTCTCTATTATAATATGACAGACCAGCTAAATCTAATGTCTCTATTATATTATGACAGACCAGCTAGAACTACTGTCTCTATTATAATGACAGACCAGCTACATCTACTATCTCTATTATAATATGACAGACCAGCTACATCTACTGTCTCTATTATAACATGACAGACCAGCTAGATCTTCTGCCTCTATTATAATATGACAGACCAGCTAGATCTACTGTCTCTATTATAATATGACAGACCAGCTAGATCTACTGTCTCTATTATATTATGACAGACCAGCTAGAACTACTGTCTCTATTATAATATGACAGACCAGCTAGATCTACTGTCTCTATTATAATATGACAGACCAGCTAGATCTAATGTCTCTATTAGATTATGACAGACCAGCTAGATCGACTGTCTCTATTAGATTATGACAGACCAGCTAGATCTACTGTCTCTATTATAATATGACAGACCAGCTAGATCTACAGTCTCTATTACATTATGACAGACCAGCTAGATCTACTCTCTCTTTTATATTATGACAGACCAGCTAGATCTACTGTCTCAATTATTTTATGACAGACAAGCTACAACTAATGTCTCTATTATATTATGACAGACCAGCAAGATCTACTGTCTCTATTATAATATGACAGACCAGCTAGATCTACTGTCTTTTTAATAATGTTACAAACCAGCTAGATCTACTGTCTCTATAAGATTATGACAGACCAGCTAGATCTAATGTCTCTATTAGATTATGACAGACCAGCTAGAACTACTGTCTCTATTATAATATGACAGACCAGCTACATCTACTGTCTCTATTATAATATGACAGACCAGCTACATCTACTGTCTCTATTATAACATGACAGACCAGCTAGATCTTCTGTCTCTATTATAATATGACAGACCAGCTAGATCTACTGTCTCTATTATAATATGACAGACCAGCTAGATCTACTGTCTCTCTTATATTATGACAGACCAGCTTGATCTACTGTCTATATTATAATATGACAGACCAGCTAGATCTAATGTCTCTATTAGATTATGACAGACCAGCTAGAACTACTGTCTCTATTATAATATGACAGACCAGCAAGATCTACTGTCACTATTATAATATGACAGACCAGCTAGATCACCTGTCTCTATTATATTATGACAGACCAGCTAGATCTACTGTCTTTTTAATAATGTTACAAACCAGCTAGATCTACTGTCTCTATTAGATTATGACAGACCAGCTAGAACTACTGTCTCTATTATAATATGACAGACCAGCTAGATCGACTGTCTCTATTATAATATGACAGACCAGCTAGATCTACAGTCTCTATTACATTATGACAGACCAGCTAGATCTACTGTCTCTTTTATATTATGACAGACCAGCTAGATCTACTGTCTCAATTATTTTATGACAGACAAGCTAGAACTAATGTCTCTATTATATTATGACAGACCAGCGTGATCTACTGTCTCTATTATAATATGACAGACCAGCTAGATTTACTGTCTTTTTAATAATGTTACAAACCAGCTAGATCTATTGTCTCTATTATAATATGACAGACCAGCTAGATCTAATGTCTCTATTAGATTATGACAGACCAGCTAGAACTACTGTCTCTATTATAATATGACAGACCAGCTAGATCTACTGTCTCTATTATAATATGACAGACCAGCTAGATCTACTGTCTCTCTTATATTATGACAGACCAGCTTGATCTACTGTCTATATTATAATATGACAGACCAGCTAGATCGACTGTCTCTATTAGATTATGACAGAACAGCTAGATATACTGTCTCTATTATAATATGACAGACCAGCTAGATCTACAGTCTCTATTACATTATGACAGACCAGCTAGATCTACTCTCTCTTTTATATTATGACAGACCAGCTAGATCTACTGTCTCAATTATTTTATGACAGACAAGCTACAACTAATGTCTCTATTATATTATGACAGACCAGCAAGATCTACTGTCTCTATTATAATATGACAGACCAGCTAGATCTACTGTCTTTTTAATAATGTTACAAACCAGCTAGATCTACTGTCTCTATTATAATATGACAGACCAGCTAAATCTAATGTCTCTATTAGATTATGACAGACCAGCTAGAACTACTGTCTCTATTATAATATGACAGACTAGCTACATCTACTATCTCTATTATAATATGACAGACCAGCTACATCTACTGTCTCTATTATAACATGACAGACCAGCTAGATCTTCTGTCTCTATTATAATATGACAGACCAGCTAGATCTACTGTCTCTATTATAATATGACAGACCAGCTAGATCTACTGTCTCTCTTATATTATGACAGACCAGCTTGATCTACTGTCTATATTATAATAAGACAGACCAGCTAGATCTAATGTCTCTATTACATTATGACAGACCAGCTAGATCTACTGTCTCTTTTATATTATGACAGACCAGCTAGATCTACTGTCTCAATTATTTTATGACAGACAAGCTAGAACTAATGTCTCTATTATATTATGACAGACCAGCGTGATCTACTGTCTCTATTATAATATGACAGACCAGCTAGATTTACTGTCTTTTTAATAATGTTACAAACCAGCTAGATCTATTGTCTCTATTATAATATGACAGACCAGCTAGATCTAATGTCTCTATTAGATTATGACAGACCAGCTAGAACTACTGTCTCTATTATAATATGACAGACCAGCTAGATCTACTGTCTCTATTATAATATGACAGACCAGCTAGATCTACTGTCTCTCTTATATTATGACAGACCAGCTTGATCTACTGTCTATATTATAATATGACAGACCAGCTAGATCGACTGTCTCTATTAGATTATGACAGAACAGCTAGATATACTGTCTCTATTATAATATGACAGACCAGCTAGATCTACAGTCTCTATTACATTATGACAGACCAGCTAGATCTACTGTCTCTTTTATATTATGACAGACCAGCTAGATCTACTGTCTCAATTATTTTATGACAGACAAGCTACAACTAATGTCTCTATTATATTATGACAGACCAGCAAGATCTACTGTCTCTATTATAATATGACAGACCAGCTAGATCTACTGTCTTTTTAATAATGTTACAAACCAGCTAGATCTACTGTCTCTATTATAATATGACAGACCAGCTAAATCTAATGTCTCTATTAGATTATGACAGACCAGCTAGAACTACTGTCTCTATTATAATATGACAGACTAGCTACATCTACTATCTCTATTATAATATGACAGACCAGCTACATCTACTGTCTCTATTATAACATGACAGACCAGCTAGATCTTCTGTCTCTATTATAATATGACAGACCAGCTAGATCTACTGTCTCTATTATAATATGACAGACCAGCTAGATCTACTGTCTCTCTTATATTATGACAGACCAGCTTGATCTACTGTCTATATTATAATAAGACAGACCAGCTAGATCTAATGTCTCTATTAGATTATGACAGACCAGCTAGAACTACTGTCTCTATTATAATATGACAGACCAGCAAGATCTACTGTCACTATTATAATATGACAGACCAGCTAGATCTACTGTCTCTATTTTAATATGACAAACCAGCTACATCTACTGTCTCTATTATAATATGACAGACCAGCTAGATCTACTGTCTCTATTATAACATGACAGAACAGCTAGATCTACTGTCTCTATTACATTATGACAGACCAGCTAGATCACCTGTCTCTATTATATTATGACAGACCAGCTAGATCTACTGTCTTTTTAATAATGTTACAAACCAGCTAGATCTACTGTCTCTATTATATTATGACAGACCAGCTAGAACTACTGTCTCTATTATAATATGACAGACCAGCTAGATCTACTGTCTCTATTATATTATGACAGACCAGCTTGATCTACTGTCTATATTATAATAAGACAGACCAGCTAGATCTAATGTCTCTATTATATTATGACAGACCAGCTAGAACTACTGTCTCTATTATAATATGACAGACCAGCAAGATCTACTGTCACTATTATAATATGACAGACCAGCTAGATCTACTGTCTCTATTTTAATATGACAGACCAGCTACATCTACTGTCTCTATTATATTATGACAGACCAGCTTGATCTACTGTCTCTATTATAATAAGACAGACCAGCTAGATCTAATGTCTCTATTATAATATGACAGACCAGCTAGATCTACTGTCTCTATTATAATATGACAGACCAGCAAGATCTCATGTCACTATTATAATATGACAGACCAGCTAGATCACCTGTCTCTATTATAACATGACAGAACAGCTAGATCTACTGTCTCTATTACATTATGACAGACCAGCTAGATCACCTGTCTCTATTATATTATGACAGACCAGCTAGATCTACTGTCTTTTTAATAATGTTACAAACCAGCTAGATCTACTGTCTCTATTAGATTATGACAGACCAGCTAGAACTACTGTCTCTATTATAATATGACAGACCAGCTAGATCTACTGTCTCTATTATAATATGACAGACCAGCTAGATCTACAGTCTCTATTACATTATGACAGACCAGCTAGATCTACTGTCTCTTTTATATTATGACAGACCAGCTAGATCTACTGTCTCATTATATTTTATGACAGACAGCTAGAACTACTGTCTCTATTATATTATGACAGACCAGCTAGATCTACTGTCTCTATTATAATATGACAGACCAGCTAGATCTACTGTCTCTTTTATATTATGACAGACCAGCTAGATCTACTGTCTCAATTATTTTATGACAGACAAGCTAGAACTAATGTCTCTATTATATTATGACAGACCAGCTAGATCTACTGTCTCTATTATAATATGACAGACCAGCTAGATCTACTGTCTCTATTATATTATGACAGACCAGCTAGATCTACTGTCTCTATTATATTATGACAGACCAGCTAGATCTACTGTCTCTATTAGATTATGACAGACCAGCTAGATCTACTGTCTCTATTATAATATGACAGACCAGCTAGATCTACTGTCTCTATTATAATATGACAGACCAGCTAGATCTACAGTCTCTATTACATTATGACAGACCAGCTAGATCTACTGTCTCTTTTATATTATGACAGACCAGCTAGATCTACTGTCTCTATTATAATATGACAGACCAGCTAGATCTAATGTCTCTATTAGATTATGACAGACCAGCTAGAACTACTGTCTCTATTATAATATGACAGACCAGCTAGATCTACTGTCTCTATTATAATATGACAGACCAGCTAGATCTACAGTCTCTATTACATTATGACAGACCAGCTAGATCTACTGTCTCTTTTATATTATGACAGACCAGCTAGATCTACTGTCTCAATTATTTTATGACAGACAAGCTAGAACTAATGTCTCTATTATATTATGACAGACCAGCAAGATCTACTGTCTCTATTATAATATGACAGACCAGCTAGATCTACTGTCTTTTTAATAATGTTACAAACCAGCTAGATCTACTGTCTCTATTATAATATGACAGACCAGCTAAATCTAATGTCTCTATTAGATTATGACAGACCAGCTAGAACTACTGTCTCTATTATAATATGACAGACCAGCTACATCTACTATCTCTATTATAATATGACAGACCAGCTACATCTACTGTCTCTATTATAACATGACAGACCAGCTAGATCTTCTGTCTCTATTATAATATGACAGACCAGCTAGATCTACTGTCTCTATTATAATATGACAGACCAGCTAGATCTACTGTCTCTCTTATATTATGACAGACCAGCTTGATCTACTGTCTATATTATAATAAGACAGACCAGCTAGATCTAATGTCTCTATTAGATTATGACAGACCAGCTAGAACTACTGTCTCTATTATAATATGACAGACCAGCAAGATCTACTGTCACTATTATAATATGACAGACCAGCTAGATCTACTGTCTCTATTTTAATATGATAGACCAGCTACATCTACTGTCTCTATTATAATATGACAGACCAGCTAGATCTACTGTCTCTATTATAACATGACAGAACAGCTAGATCTACTGTCTCTATTACATTATGACAGACCAGCTAGATCACCTGTCTCTATTATATTATGACAGACCAGCTAGATCTACTGTCTTTTTAATAATGTTACAAACCAGCTAGATCTACTGTCTCTATTAGATTATGACAGACCAGCTAGAACTACTGTCTCTATTATAATATGACAGACCAGCTAGATCTACTGTCTCTATTATAATATGACAGACCAGCTAGATCTACAGTCTCTATTACATTATGACAGACCAGCTAGATCTACTGTCTCTTTTATATTATGACAGACCAGCTAGATCTACTGTCTCAATTATTTTATGACAGACAAGCTAGAACTAATGTCTCTATTATATTATGACAGACCAGCAAGATCTACTGTCTCTATTATAATATGACAGACCAGCTAGATCTACTGTCTTTTTAATAATGTTACAAACCAGCTAGATCTACTGTCTCTATTATAATATGACAGACCAGCTAGATCTAATGTCTCTATTAGATTATGACAGACCAGCTAGAACTACTGTCTCTATTATAATATGACAGACCAGCTAGATCTACTGTCTCTATTATAATATGACAGACCAGCTAGATCTACTGTCTCTATTATAATATGACAGACCAGCTAGATCTACTGTCTCTATTATATTATGACAGACCAGCTAGATCTACTTATATTATGACAGACCAGCTTGATCTACTGTCTATATTATAATATGACAGAGCAGCTAGATCTACTGTCTCTATTAGATTATGACAGACCAGCTAGATCTACTGTCTCTATTATAATATGACAGACCAGCTAGATCTACAGTCTCTATTACATTATGACAGACCAGCTAGATCTACTGTCTCTTTTATATTATGACAGACCAGCTAGATCTACTGTCTCAATTATTTTATGACAGACAAGCTAGAACTAATGTCTCTATTATATTATGACAGACCAGCAAGATCTACTGTCTCTATTATAATATGACAGACCAGCTAGATCTACTGTCTTTTTAATAATGTTACAAACCAGCTAGATCTACTGTCTCTATTATAATATGACAGACCAGCTAGATCTAATGTCTCTATTAGATTATGACAGACCAGCTAGAACTACTGTCTCTATTATAATATGACAGACCAGCTACATCTACTATCTCTATTATAATATGACAGACCAGCTAGATCTACTGTCTCTATTATAATATGACAGACCAGCTAGATCTACTGTCTCTATTATAATATGACAGACCAGCTAGATCTACTGTCTCTCTTATATTATGACAGACCAGCTTGATCTACTGTCTCTATTATATTATGACAGACCAGCAGGATCTACTGTCTCTATTATAATAAGACAGACCAGCTAGATCTACTGTCTCTATTATATTATGACAGACCAGCTAGATCTACTGTCTCTATTATATTATGACAGACCAGCAAGATCTACTGTCTCTATTATAATATGACAGACCAGCTAGATCTACTGTCTCTATTTATAATATGACAGACCAGCTAGATCTACTGTCTCTATTATAACATGACAGAACAGCTAGATCTACTGTCTCTATTATATTATGACAGACCAGCTAGATCACCTGTCTCTATTATATTATGACAGACCAGCTAGATCTACTGTCTTTTTAATAATGTTATGACCAGCTAGATCTACTGTCTCTATTAGATTATGACAGACCAGCTAGAACTACTGTCTCTATTATAATATGACAGACCAGCTAGATCTACTGTCTCTATTATAATATGACAGACCAGCTAGATCTACAGTCTCTATTACATTATGACAGACCAGCTAGATCTACTGTCTCTTTTATATTATGACAGACCAGCTAGATCTACTGTCTCAATTATTTTATGACAGACAAGCTAGAACTAATGTCTCTATTATATTATGACAGACCAGCAAGATCTACTGTCTCTATTATAATATGACAGACCAGCTAGATCTACTGTCTTTTTAATAATGTTACAAACCAGCTAGATCTACTGTCTCTATTATAATATGACAGACCAGCTAGATCTAATGTCTCTATTAGATTATGACAGACCAGCTAGAACTACTGTCTCTATTATAATATGACAGACCAGCTAGATCTACTGTCTCTATTATAACATGACAGAACAGCTAGATCTACTGTCTCTATTACATTATGACAGACCAGCTAGATCACCTGTCTCTATTATATTATGACAGACCAGCTAGATCTACTGTCTCAATTATTTTATGACAGACAAGCTACAACTAATGTCTCTATTATATTATGACAGACCAGCAAGATCTACTGTCTCTATTATAATATGACAGACCAGCTAGATCTACTGTCTTTTTAATAATGTTACAAACCAGCTAGATCTACTGTCTCTATTATAATATGACAGACCAGCTAGATCTAATGTCTCTATTAGATTATGACAGACCAGCTAGAACTACTGTCTCTATTATAATATGACAGACCAGCTACATCTACTATCTCTATTATAATATGACAGACCAGCTACATCTACTGTCTCTATTATAACATGACAGACCAGCTAGATCTTCTGTCTCTATTATAATATGACAGACCAGCTAGATCTACTGTCTCTATTATAATATGACAGACCAGCTAGATCTACTGTCTCTCTTATATTATGACAGACCAGCTTGATCTACTGTCTATATTATAATAAGACAGACCAGCTAGATCTAATGTCTCTATTAGATTATGACAGACCAGCTAGAACGACTGTCTCTATTATAATATGACAGACCAGCAAGATCTACTGTCACTATTATAATATGACAGACCAGCTAGATCTACTGTCTCTATTTTAATATGACAGACCAGCTACATCTACTGTCTCTATTATAATATGACAGACCAGCTAGATCTACTGTCTCTATTATAACATGACAGAACAGCTAGATCTACTGTCTCTATTACATTATGACAGACCAGCTAGATCACCTGTCTCTATTATATTATGACAGACCAGCTAGATCTACTGTCTTTTTAATAATGTTACAAACCAGCTAGATCTACTGTCTCTATTAGATTATGACAGACCAGCTAGAACTACTGTCTCTATTATAATATGACAGACCAGCTAGATCTACTGTCTCTATTATAATATGACAGACCAGCTAGATCTACAGTCTCTATTACATTATGACAGACCAGCTAGATCTACTGTCTCTTTTATATTATGACAGACCAGCTAGATCTACTGTCTCAATTATTTTATGACAGACAAGCTAGAACTAATGTCTCTATTATATTATGACAGACCAGCAAGATCTACTGTCTCTATTATAATATGACAGACCAGCTAGATCTACTGTCTTTTTAATAATGTTACAAACCAGCTAGATCTACTGTCTCTATTATAATATGACAGACCAGCTAGATCTAATGTCTCTATTAGATTATGACAGACCAGCTAGAACTACTGTCTCTATTATAATATGACAGACCAGCTAGATCGACTGTCTCTATTATAATATGACAGACCAGCTAGATCTACAGTCTCTATTACATTATGACAGACCAGCTAGATCTACTGTCTCTTTTATATTATGACAGACCAGCTAGATCTACTGTCTCAATTATTTTATGACAGACAAGCTAGAACTAATGTCTCTATTATATTATGACAGACCAGCAAGATCTACTGTCTCTATTATAATATGACAGACCAGCTAGATCTACTGTCTTTTTAATAATGTTACAAACCAGCTAGATCTACTGTCTCTATTATAATATGACAGACCAGCTAGATCTAATGTCTCTATTAGATTATGACAGACCAGCTAGAACTACTGTCTCTATTATAATATGACAGACCAGCTAGATCTACTGTCTCTATTATAATATGACAGACCAGCTAGATCTACTGTCTCTATTATATTATGACAGACCAGCTAGATCTACTGTCTCTCTTATATTATGACAGACCAGCTAGATCTACTGTCTCTATTATATTATGACAGACCAGCTAGATCTACTGTCTCTATTATATTATGGCAGACCAGCAAGATCTACTGTCTCTATTATAATATGACAGACCAGCTAGATCTACTGTCTTTTTAATAATGTTACAAACCAGCTAGATCTACTGTCTCTATTATAATATGACAGACCAGCTAGATCTAATGTCTCTATTAGATTATGACAGACCAGCTAGAACTACTGTCTCTATTATAATATGACAGACCAGCTAGATCTACTGTCTCTATTATAATATGACAGACCAGCTAGATCTACTGTCTCTATTATAACATGACAGACCAGCTAGATCTACTGTCTCTATTATAATATGACAGACCAGCTAGATCTACTGTCTCTATTATAATATGACAGACCAGCTAGATCTACTGTCTCTTATATTATGACAGACCAGCTAGATCTACTGTCTCTATTATAATATGACAGACCAGCTAGATCTACAGTCTCTATTACATTATGACAGACCAGCTAGATCTACTCTCTTTTATATTATGACAGACCAGCTAGATCTACTGTCTCTATTATTTTATGACAGACCAGCTAGATCTACTGTCTCTATTATATTATGACAGACCAGCTAGATCTACTGTCTCTTTTATATTATGACAGACCAGCTAGATCTACTGTCTCAATTATATTATGACAGAACAGCTAGATCTAGTGTCTCTATTATATTATGGCTGACCAGCAAGATCTACTGTCTCTATTATAATATGACAGACCAGCTAGATCTACTGTCTTTTTAATAATGTTTACAAACCAGCTAGATCTACTGTCTCTATTATAATATGACAGACCAGCTAGATCTAATGTCTCTATTAGATTATGAGAGACCAGCTAGAACTACTGTCTCTATTATAATATGACAGACCAGCTTGATCTACTATCTCTATTATTTTATGACAGACCAGCTAGATCTACTGTCTCTATTATAATATGACAGACCAGCTAGATCTACTGTCTCTATTATAATATGACAGACCAGCTAGATCTACTGTCTCTCTTTATTATGACAGACCAGCTTGATCTACTGTCTATATTATAATATGACAGAGCAGCTAGATCGACTGTCTCTATTATATTATGACAGACCAGCTAGATCTACTGTCTCTATTATAATATGACAGACCAGCTAGATCTACAGTCTCTATTACATTATGACAGACCAGCTAGATCTACTCTCTCTTTTATATTATGACAGACCAGCTAGATCTACTGTCTCAATTATTTTATGACAGACAAGCTACATCTAATGTCTCTATTATATTATGACAGACCAGCAAGATCTACTGTCTCTATTATAATATGACAGACCAGCTAGATCTACTGTCTTTTTAATAATGTTACAAACCAGCTAGATCTACTGTCTCTATTATAATATGACAGACCAGCTAGATCTAATGTCTCTATTAGATTATGACAGACCAGCTAGAACTACTGTCTCTATTATAATATGACAGACCAGCTACATCTACTATCTCTATTATAATATGACAGACCAGCTACATCTACTGTCTCTATTATAACATGACAGACCAGCTAGATCTTCTGTCTCTATTATAATATGACAGACCAGCTAGATCTACTGTCTCTATTATAATATGACAGACCAGCTAGATCTACTGTCTCTCTTATATTATGACAGACCAGCTTGATCTACTGTCTATATTATAATAAGACAGACCAGCTAGATCTAATGTCTCTATTAGATTATGACAGACCAGCTAGAACTACTGTCTCTATTATAATATGACAGACCAGCAAGATCTACTGTCACTATTATAATATGACAGACCAGCTAGATCTACTGTCTCTATTTTAATATGACAGACCAGCTACATCTACTGTCTCTATTATAATATGACAGACCAGCTAGATCTACTGTCTCTATTATAACATGACAGAACAGCTAGATCTACTGTCTCTATTACATTATGACAGACCAGCTAGATCACCTGTCTCTATTATATTATGACAGACCAGCTAGATCTACTGTCTTTTTAATAATGTTACAAACCAGCTAGATCTACTGTCTCTATTAGATTATGACAGACCAGCTAGAACTACTGTCTCTATTATAATATGACAGACCAGCTAGATCTACTGTCTCTATTATAATATGACAGACCAGCTAGATCTACAGTCTCTATTACATTATGACAGACCAGCTAGATCTACTGTCTCTTTATATTATGACAGACCAGCTAGATCTACTGTCTCAATTATTTTATGACAGACCAGCTAGAACTATGTCTCAATTATTTTATGACAGACCAGCTAGAACTAATGTCTCTATTATATTATGACAGACCAGCAAGATCTACTGTCTCTATTATAATATGACAGACCAGCTAGATCTACTGTCTTTTTAATAATGTTACAAACCAGCTAGATCTACTGTCTCTATTATAATATGACAGACCAGCTAGATCTAATGTCTCTATTAGATTATGACAGACCAGCTAGAACTACTGTCTCTATTATAATATGACAGACCAGCTAGATCGACTGTCTCTATTATAATATGACAGACCAGCTAGATCTACAGTCTTTATTACATTATGACAGACCAGCTAGATCTACTGTCTCTTTTATATTATGACAGACCAGCTAGATCTTCTGTCTCAATTATTTTATGACAGACAAGCTAGAACTAATGTCTCTATTGTATTATGACAGACCAGCAAGATCTACTGTCTCTATTATAATATGACAGACCAGCTAGATTTACTGTCTTTTTAATAATGTTACAAACCAGCTAGATCTACTGTCTGTATTATATTATGAGAGACCAGCTAGATCTACTGTCTCTATTATATTATGACAGACCAGCTAGATCTAATGTCTCTATTATATTATGACAGACCAGCTAGATCTATGTCTCTATTATAATATGACAAACCAGCTAGATCTACTGTCTCTATGTCTCTATTATATTATGACAGACCAGCTAGATCTACTGTCTCTATTATAACATGACAGACCAGCAAGATCTACTGTCTCTATTATAATATGACAGACCAGCTAGATCTAATGTCTCTATTAGATTATGACAGACCAGCTAGAACTACTGTCTCTATTATAATATGACAGACCAGCTAGATCAACTGTCTCTATTATAATATGACAGACGAGCTAGATCTACAGTCTCTATTACATTATGACAGACCAGCTAGATCTACTGTCTCTTTTATATTATGGCAGACCAGCTAGATCTACTGTCTCAATTATTTTATGACAGACAAGCTAGAACTAATGTCTCTATTATATTATGACAGACCAGCAAGATCTACTGTCTCTATTGTAATATGACAGACCAGCTAGATTCTACTGTCTTTTTAATAATGTTACAAACCAGCTAGATCTACTGTCTCTATTATAATATGACAGACCAGCTAGATCTAATGTCTCTATTAGATTATGACAGACCAGCTAGAACTACTGTCTCTATTATAATATGACAGACCAGCTAGATCTACTGTCTCTATTATAATATGACAGACCAGCTAGATCTACTGTCTCTATTATAATATGACAGACCAGCTAGATCTACTGTCTCTCTTATATTATGACAGACCAGCTTGATCTACTATCTCTATTATATTATGACAGACCAGCTAGATCTACTGTCTCTATTAGATTATGACAGACCAGCTTGAACTACTGTCTCTATTATAATATGACAGACCAGCTAGATCTACTGTCTCTATTATATTATGACAGACCAGCTAGATCTACTGTCTCTTTTATATTATGACAGACCAGCTAGATCTACTGTCTCAATTATTTTATGACAGACAAGCTACATCTAATGTTTCTATTATATTATGACAGACCAGCTAGATCTATTGTCTCTTTTATATTATGACAGACCAGCTAGATCTACTGTCTCAATTATTTTATGACAGACAAGCTAGAACTAATGTCTCTATTATATTATGACAGACCAGCAAGATCTACTGTCTCTATTATATTATGACAGACCAGCTAGATCTACTGTCTTTTTAATAATGTTACAAACCAGCTAGATCTACTGTCTCTATTATAATATGACAGACCAGCTAGATCTACTGTCTCTATTAGATTATGACAGACCAGCTAGAACTAATGTCTCTATTATAATATGACAGACCAGCTAGATCTACTGTCTCTATTATAATATGACAGACCAGCTAGATCTACTGTCTCTATTATAATATGACAGACCAGCTAGATCTACTGTCTCTATTATAATATGACAGACCAGCTAGATCTACTGTCTCTATTATATTATGACAGACCAGCTTGATCTACTGTCTATATTATAATATGACAGAGCAGCTAGATCGACTGTCTCTATTAGATTATGACAGACCAGCTAGATCTACTGTCTCTATTATAATATGACAGACCAGCTAGATCTACAGTCTCTATTACATTATGACAGACCAGCTAGATCTACTCTCTCTTTTATATTATGACAGACCAGCTAGATCTACTGTCTCAATTATTTTATGACAGACAAGCTACATCTAATGTCTCTATTATATTATGACAGACCAGCAAGATCTACTGTCTCTATTATAATATGACAGACCAGCTAGATCTACTCTTTTTAATAATGTTACAAACCAGCTAGATCTACTGTCTCTATTATAATATGACAGACCAGCTAGATCTAATGTCTCTATTATATTATGACAGACCAGCTAGAACTACTGTCTCTATTATAATATGACAGACCAGCTACATCTACTATCTCTATTATAATATGACAGACCAGCTACATCTACTGTCTCTATTATAACATGACAGACCAGCTAGATCTTCTGTCTCTATTATAATATGGCAGACCAGCTAGATCTACTGTCTCTATTATAATATGACAGACCAGCTAGATCTACTGTCTCTCTTATATTATGACAGACCAGCTTGATCTACTGTCTATATTATAATAAGACAGAGCAGCTAGATCTAATGTCTCTAATTAGATTATGACAGACCAGCTAGAACTACTGTCTCTATTATAATATGACAGACCAGCAAGATCTACTGTCACTATTATAATATGACAGACCAGCTAGATCTACTGTCTCTATTTTAATATGATAGACCAGCTACATCTACTGTCTCTATTATAATATGACAGACCAGCTAGATCTACTGTCTCTATTATAACATGACAGAACAGCTAGATCTACTGTCTCTATTACATTATGACAGACCAGCTAGATCACCTGTCTCTATTATATTATGACAGACCAGCTAGATCTACTGTCTTTTTAATAATGTTACAAACCAGCTAGATCTACTGTCTCTATTATAACATGACAGACCAGCTAGAACTACTGTCTCTATTATAATATGACAGACCAGGTAGATCTACTGTCTCTCTTATATTATGACAGACCAGCTTGATCTACTGTCTATATTATAATATGACAGACCAGCTAGCTCTACTGTCTCTTTTATATTATGGCAGACCAGCTAGATCTACTGTCTCAATTATTTTATGACAGACAAGCTAGAACTAATGTCTCTCTTATATTATGACACACCAGCTTGATCTACTGTCTATATTATATTATGACAGACCAGCAAGATCTACTGCCTCTATTATAATATGACAGACCAGCTAGATCTACTGTCTTTTTAATAATGTTACAAACCAGCTAGATCTACTGTCTCTATTATAATATGACAGACCAGCTAGATCTAATGTCTCTATTATAATATGACAGACCAGCTAGAACTACTGTCTCTATTATAATATGACAGACCAGCTAGATCTACTGTCTCTATTATAATATGACAGACCAGCTAGATCTACAGTCTCTATTACATTATGACAGACCAGCTAGATCTACTGTCTCTTTTATATTATGACAGACCAGCTAGATCTACTGTCTCTATTATTTTATGACAGACCAGCTAGATCTACTGTCTCTATTATATTATGACAGACCAGCTAGATCTACTGTCTCTATTATAATATGACAGACCAGCTAGATCTACTGTCTTTTTAATAATGTTACAAACCAGCTAGATCTACTGTCTCTATTACAATATGACAGACCAGCTAGATCTACTGTCTCTATTAGATTATGACAGACCAGCTAGAACTAATGTCTCTATTATAATATGACAGACCAGCTAGATCTACTGTCTCTATTATAATATGACAGACCAGCTAGATCTACTGTCTCTATTATAATATGACAGACCAGCTAGATCTACTGTCTCTATTATATTATGACAGACCAGCTTGAACTACTGTCTCTATTATAATATGACAGAGCAGCTAGATCGACTGTCTCTATTAGATTATGACAGACCAGCTAGATCTACTGTCTCTATTATAATATGACAGACCAGCTAGATCTACAGTCTCTATTACATTATGACAGACCAGCTAGATCTACTCTCTCTTTTATATTATGACAGACCAGCTAGATCTACTGTCTCAATTATTTTATGACAGACAAGCTACATCTAATGTTTCTATTATATTATGACAGACCAGCTAGATCTATTGTCTCTTTTATATTATGACAGACCAGCTAGATCTACTGTCTCAATTATTTTATGACAGACAAGCTAGAACTAATGTCTCTATTATATTATGACAGACCAGCAAGATCTACTGTCTCTATTATAATATGACAGACCAGCTAGATTTACTGTCTTTTTAATAATGTTACAAACCAGCTAGATCTACTGTCTCTATTATAATATGACAGACCAGCTAGATCTAATGTCTCTATTAGATTATGACAGACCAGCTAGAACTAACTGTCTCTATTATAATATGACAGACCAGCTAGATCTACTGTCTCTATTATAATATGACAGACCAGCTAGATCTACTGTCTCTATTATAACATGACAGACCAGCTAGATCTTCTGTCTCTATTATAATATGACAGACCAGCTAGATCTACTGTCTCTCTTATATTATGACAGACCAGCTTGATCTACTGTCTATATTATAATATGACAGAGCAGCTAGATCGACTGTCTCTATTAGATTATGACAGACCAGCTAGATCTACTGTCTCTATTATAATATGACAGACCAGCTAGATCTACAGTCTCTATTACATTATGACAGACCAGCTAGATCTACTGTCTCTTTTATATTATGACAGACCAGCTAGATCTACTGTCTCAATTATTTTATGACAGACAAGCTACATCTACTGTCTTTATTATAAAATGACAGACCAGCTACATCTACTGTCTCTATTATAATATGACAGACCAGCTACATCTTCTGTCTCTATTATAACATGACAGACCAGCTAGATCTTCTGTCTCTATTATAATATGACAGACCAGCTTGATCTACTGTCTCTCTTATATTATGACAGACCAGCTTGATCTACTGTCTATATTATAATATGACAGAGCAGCTAGATCGACTGTCTCTATTAGATTATGACAGACCAGCTAGATCTACTGTCTCTATTATAATATGACAGACCAGCTAGATCTACAGTCTCTATTACATTATGACAGACCAGCTAGATCTACTGTCTCTTTTATATTATGACAGACCAGCTAGATCTACTGTCTCATTATTTTATGACAGACAAGCTACATCTAATGTCTCTATTATATTATGACAGACCAGCTAGATCTACTGTCTCTTTTATATTATGACAGACCAGCTTGATCTACTGTCTATATTATAATATGACAGAGCAGCTAGATCGACTGTCTCTATTAGATTATGACAGACCAGCTAGATCTACTGTCTCTATTATAATATGACAGACCAGCTAGATCTACAGTCTCTATTACATTATGACAGACCAGCTAGATCTACTGTCTCTTTTATATTATGACAGACCAGCTAGATCTACTGTCTCAATTATTTTATGACAGACAAGCTACATCTAATGTCTCTATTATATTATGACAGACCAGCAAGATCTACTGTCTCTATTATAATATGACAGACCAGCTAGATCTACTCTTTTAATAATGTTACAAACCAGCTAGATCTACTGTCTCTATTATAATATGACAGACCAGCTAGATCTAATGTCTCTATTAGATTATGACAGACCAGCTAGATCTTCTGTCTCTATTATAATATGACAGACCAGCTACATCTACTATCTCTATTATAATATGACAGACCAGCTACATCTACTGTCTCTATTATAACATGACAGACCAGCTAGATCTTCTGTCTCTATTATAATATGGCAGACCAGCTAGATCTACTGTCTCTATTATAATATGACAGACCAGCTAGATCTACTGTCTCTCTTATATTATGACAGACCAGCTAGATCTACTGTCTATATTATAATAAGACAGAGCAGCTAGATCTAATGTCTCTAATAGATTATGACAGACCAGCTAGAACTACTGTCTCTATTATAATATGACAGACCAGCAAGATCTACTGTCACTATTATAATATGACAGACCAGCTAGATCTACTGTCTCTATTTTAATATGACAGACCAGCTACATCTACTGTCTCTATTATAATATGACAGACCAGCTAGATCTACTGTCTCTATTATAACATGACAGAACAGCTAGATCTACTGTCTCTATTACATTATGACAGACCAGCTAGATCACCTGTCTCTATTATATTATGACAGACCAGCTAGATCTACTGTCTTTTTAATAATGTTACAAACCAGCTAGATCTACTGTCTCTATTAGATTATGACAGACCAGCTAGAACTACTGTCTCTATTATAATATGACAGACCAGCTAGATCTACTGTCTCTATTATAATATGACAGACCAGCTAGATCTACAGTCTCTATTACATTATGACAGACCAGCTAGATCTACTGTCTCTTTTATATTATGACAGACCAGCTAGATCTACTGTCTCAATTATTTTATGACAGACAAGCTAGAACTAATGTCTCAATTATTTTATGACAGACCAGCAAGAACTAATGTCTCTATTATATTATGACAGACCAGCAAGATCTACTGTCTCTATTATAATATGACAGACCAGCTAGATCTACTGTCTTTTTAATAATGTTACAAACCAGCTAGATCTACTGTCTCTATTATAATATGACAGACCAGCTAGATCTAATGTCTCTATTAGATTATGACAGACCAGCTAGAACTACTGTCTCTATTATAATATGACAGACCAGCTAGATCGACTGTCTCTATTATAATATGACAGACCAGCTAGATCTACAGTCTCTATTACATTATGACAGACCAGCTAGATCTACTGTCTCTTTTATATTATGACAGACCAGCTAGATCTACTGTCTCAATTATTTTATGACAGACAAGCTAGATCTACTGTCTCTATTATATTATGACAGACCAGCAAGATCTACTGTCTCTATTATAATATGACAGACCAGCTAGATCTACTGTCTTTTTAATGATGTTACAAACCAGCTAGATCTACTGTCTCTATTATAATATGACAGACCAGCTAGATCTACTGTCTCTATTATAATATGACAGACCAGCTAGATCTACTGTCTCTATTAGATTATGACAGACCAGCTAGAACTAATGTCTCTATTATAATATGACAGACCAGCTAGATCTACTGTCTCTATTATAATATGACAGACCAGCTAGATCTACTGTCTCTATTATAATATGACAGACCAGCTAGATCTACTGTCTCTATTATAATATGACAGACCAGCTAGATCTACTGTCTCTGTTATATTATGACAGACCAGCTTGAACTACTGTCTATATTATAATATGACAGAGCAGCTAGATCGACTGTCTCTATTAGATTATGACAGACCAGCTAGATCTACTGTCTCTATTATAATATGACAGACCAGCTAGATCTACAGTCTCTATTACATTATGACAGACCAGCTAGATCTACTCTCTCTTTTATATTATGACAGACCAGCTAGATCTACTGTCTCTATTATTTTATGACAGACAAGCTACATCTAATGTCTCTATTATATTATGACAGACCAGCAAGATCTACTGTCTCTATTATAATATGACAGACCAGCTAGATCTACTGTCTCTTTTTAATAATGTTACAAACCAGCTAGATCTACTGTCTCTATTATAATATGACAGACCAGCTAGATCTAATGTCTCTATTAGATTATGACAGACCAGCTAGAACTACTGTCTCTATTATAATATGACAGACCAGCTACATCTACTATCTCTATTCTAATATGACAGACCAGCTACATCTACTGTCTCTATTATAACATGACAGACCAGCTAGATCTTCTGTCTCTATTATAATATGACAGACCAGCTAGATCTACTGTCTCTATTATAATATGACAGACCAGCTAGATCTACTGTCTCTCTTATATTATGACAGACCAGCTTGATCTACTGTCTATATTATAATAAGACAGACCAGCTAGATCTAATGTCTCTATTAGATTATGACAGACCAGCTAGAACTACTGTCTCTATTATAATATGACAGACCAGCTAGATCTACTGTCTCTATTATAACATGACAGAACAGCTAGATCTACTGTCTCTATTACATTATGACAGACCAGCTAGATCACCTGTCTCTATTATATTATGACAGACCAGCTAGATCTACTGTCTTTTAATAATGTTACAAACCAGCTAGATCTACTGTCTCTATTAGATTATGACAGACCAGCTAGAACTACTGTCTCTATTATAATATGACAGACCAGCTAGATCTACTGTCTCTATTATAATATGACAGACCAGCTAGATCTACAGTCTCTATTACATTATGACAGACCAGCTAGATCTACTGTCTCTTTTATATTATGACAGACCAGCTAGATCTACTGTCTCAATTATTTTATGACAGACAAGCTAGAACTAATGTCTCAATTATTTTATGACAGACCAGCAAGAACTAATGTCTCTATTATATTATGACAGACCAGCAAGATCTACTGTCTCTATTATAATATGACAGACCAGCTAGATCTACTGTCTTTTTAATAATGTTACAAACCAGCTAGATCTACTGTCTCTATTATAATATGACAGACCAGCTAGATCTAATGTCTCTATTAGATTATGACAGACCAGCTAGAACTACTGTCTCTATTATAATATGACAGACCAGCTAGATCGACTGTCTCTATTATAATATGACAGACCAGCTAGATCTACAGTCTCTATTACATTATGACAGACCAGCTAGATCTACTGTCTCTCTTTTATATTATGACAGACCAGCTAGATCTACTGTCTCAATTATTTTATGACAGACAAGCTAGAACTAATGTCTCTATTATATTATGGCTGACCAGCAAGATCTACTGTCTCTATTATAATATGACAGACCAGCTAGATCTACTGTCTTTTTAATAATGTTACAAACCAGCTAGATCTACTGTCTCTATTATAATATGACAGACCAGCTAGATCTACTGTCTCTATTATAATATGACAGACCAGCTAGATCTACTGTCTCTCTTATATTATGACAGACCAGCTTGATCTACTGTCTCTATTATAATATGACAGACCAGCTAGATCAACTGTCTCTATTATATTGTGACAGAACAGCTAGAACTACTGTCTCTATTATAATATGACAGACCAGCAAGATCTACTGTCACTATTATAATATGACAGACCAGCTAGATCTACTGTCTCTATTTTAATATGACAGACCAGCTACATCTACTGTCTCTATTATAATATGACAGACCAGCTAGATCTACTGTCTCTATTATAACATGACAGAACAGCTAGATCTACTGTCTCTATTACATTATGACAGACCAGCTAGATCACCTGTCTCTATTATATTATGACAGACCAGCTAGATCTACTGTCTTTTTAATAATGTTACAAACCAGCTAGATCTACTGTCTCTATTAGATTATGACAGACCAGCTAGAACTACTGTCTCTATTATAATATGACAGACCAGCTAGATCTACTGTCTCTATTATAATATGACAGACCAGCTAGATCTACAGTCTCTATTACATTATGACAGACCAGCTAGATCTACTGTCTCTTTTATATTATGACAGACCAGCTAGATCTACTGTCTCAATTATTTTATGACAGACAAGCTAGAACTAATGTCTCTATTATATTATGACAGACCAGCAAGATCTACTGTCTCTATTATAATATGACAGACCAGCTAGATCTACTATCTACTGGCGCCGGCGCCGACAGAGATGGCCGCCGCTTCGCGTTCTAGGAAACTATGCAGTTTTTTGTTTTTTTTTACGTGTTATTTCTTACACTAGTACCCCAGGTCATCTTAGGTTTCTTTACATACAGCCGACAAGAACTACTGAATATAAGATCAGCGTCAACTCACCATCAGTACGACCAAGAATATGTTTTCGCGATGCGGATCCTGAGTTCTGCCTTACAACCAGTGTAACGGAGTGGATTACATGCAGCGACAAAAAAAAAAAACGACTCAGAAAAAGAGGGAAACGAAGCGGTCTTCTGGTCAGACTCCGGAGACGGGCACATCGTGCACCACTCCCCAGCATTCTTCTTGCCAATGTCCAGTCTCTTGACAACAAGGTTGATGAAATCCGAGCAAGGGTAGCATTCCAGAGGGACATCAGAGACTGTAACGTTCTCTGCTTCACGGAAACATGGCTAACTGGAGAGACGCAATCCGAGCGGTGCAGCCAGCGGGTTTCTCCACGCATCGCGCCGACAGAAACAAACATCTCTCTGGTAAGAAGACGGGCGGGGGCGTATGCCTTATGGCCAACGTGACATGGTGTGATGAAGGAAACATACAGGAACTCAAATCCTTCTGTTCACCTGATTTAGAATTCCTCACAATCAAATGTAGACCGCATTATCTACCAAGAGAATTCTCTTCGATTATAATCACAGCCGTATATATCCCCCAAGCAGACACATCGATGGCTCTGAACGAACTTTATTTAACTCTCTGCAAACTGGAAACGATTTATCCGGAGGCTGCATTCATTGTAGCTGGGGATTTTAACAAGGCTAATCTGAAAACAAGACTCCCTAAATTTTATCAGCATATTGATTGCGCAACCAGGGGTGGAAAGACCCTGGATCATTGTTACTCTAACTTCCGCGACGCATATAAGGCCCTGCCCCGCCCCCTTTCGGAAAAGCTGACCACGACTCCATTTTGTTGATCCCTGCCTACAGACAGAAACTAAAACAAGAAGCTCCCACGCTGAGGTCTGTCCAACGCTGGTCCGACCAAGCTGACTCCACACTCCAAGACTGCTTCCATCACGTGGACTGGGAGATGTTTCGTATTGCGTCAGACAACAACATTGACGAATACGCTGATACGGTGTGCGAGTTCATTAGAACGTGCGTTGAAGATGTCGTTCCCATAGCAACGATTAAAACATTCCCTAACCAGAAACCGTGGATTGATGGCAGCATTCGTGTGAAACTGAAGGCACGAACCACTGCTTTTAATCAGGGCAAGGTGTCTGGTAACATGACTGAATACAAACAGTGCAGCTATTCCCTCCGCAAGGCTATCAAACAAGCTAAGCGCCAGTACAGAGACAAAGTAGAATCTCAATTCAACGGCTCAGACACAAGAGGTATGTGGCAGGGTCTACAGTCAATCACGGACTACAGGAAGAAACCCAGCACAGTCACGGACCAGGATGTCTTGCTCCCAGGCAGACTAAATAACTTTTTGCCCGCTTTGAGGACAATACAGTGCCACTGACACGGCCTGCAACGGAATCATGCGGTCTCTCCTTCACTGCAGCCGAAGTGAGTAAGACATTTAAACGTGTTAACCCTCGCAAGGCTGCAGGCCCAGACGGCATCCCCAGCCGCGCCCTCAGAGCATGCGCAGACCAGCTGGCCGGTGTGTTTACGGACATATTCAACCAATCCCTATACCAGTCTGCTGTTCCCACATGCTTCAAGAGGGCCACCATTGTTCCTGTTCCCAAGAAAGCTAAGGTAACTGAGCTAAACGACTACCGCCCGTAGCACTCACATCCGTCATCATGAAGTGCTTTGAGAGACTAGGGACCATATCACCTCCACCCTACCTGACACCCTTGACCCACTCCAATTTGCTTACCGCCCAAATAGGTCCACAGACGATGCAATCTCAACCACACTGCACACTGCCCTAACCCATCTGGACAAGAGGAATACCTATGTGAGAATGCTGTTCATCGACTACAGCTCGGCATTCAACACCATAGTACCCTCCAAGCTCGTCATCAAGCTCGAGACCCTGGGTCTCGACCCCGCCCTGTGCAACTGGGTACTGGACTTCCTGACGGGCCGCCCCCAGGTGGTGAGGGTAGGCAACAACATCTCCTCCCCGCTGATCCTCAACACTGGGGCCCCACAAGGGTGCGTTCTGAGCCCCTCCTGTACTCCCTGTTCACCCACGACTGCGTGGCCATGCACGCCTCCAACTCAATCATCAAGTTTGCGGACGACACAACAGTGGTAGGCTTGATTACCAACAACGACGAGACGGCCTACAGGGAGGAGGTGAGGGCCCTCGGAGTGTGGTGTCAGGAAAATAACCTCACACTCAACGTCAACAAAACTAAGGAGATGATTGTGGACTTCAGGAAACAGCAGAGGGAACACCCCCATCCACATCGATGGAACAGTAGTGGAGAGGGTAGCAAGTTTTAAGTTCCTCGGCATACACATCACAGACAAACTGAATTGGTCCACTCACACAGACAGCATCGTGAGGAAGGCGCAGCAGCGCCTCTTCAACCTCAGGAGGCTGAAGAAATTCGGCTTGTCACCAAAAGCACTCACAAACTTCTACAGATGCACAATCGAGAGCATCCTGGCGGGCTGTATCACCGCCTGGTATGGCAACTGCACCGCCCTCAACCGTAAGGCTCTCCAGAGGGTAGTGAGGTCTGCACAACGCATCACCGGGGGGCAAACTACCTGCCCTCCAGGACACCTACACCACCCGATGCTACAGGAAGGCCATAAAGATCATCAAGGACATCAACCACCCGAGCCACTGCCTGTTCACCCCGCTGTCATCCAGAAGGCGAGGTCAGTACAGGTGCATCAAAGCTGGGACCGAGAGACTGAAAAACAGCTTCTATCTCAAGGCCATCAGACTGTTAAACAGCCACCACTAACATTGAGTGGCTACTGCCAACACACTGTCAATGACACTGACTCTACTCCAGCCACTTTAATCATGGGAATTGATGGGAAATTATGTAAATATATCACTAGCCACTTTAAACAATGCTACCTTATATAATGTTACTTACCCTACATTGTTCATCTCATATGCATACGTTGATACTGTACTCTATATCATCGACTGCATCCTTATGTAATACATGTATCACTAGCCACTTTAACTATGCCACTTGGTTTACATACTTATCTCATATGTATATACTGTACCAGATATCATCTACTGTATCTTGCCTATGCTGCTCTGTACCATCACTCATTCATATATCCTTATGTACATATTCTTTATCCCCTTACACTGTGTATAAGACAGTAGGTTTTTTTTGGAATTGTTAGTTAGATTACTTGCTCGTTATTACTGCATTGTCGGAACTAGAAGCACAAGCATTTCGCTACACTCGCATTAACATCTGCTAACCATGTGTATGTGACAAATAAAATTTGATTTGATTTGATTTGATTTGATCTACTGTATCTATTATATTATGACAGACCAGCTAGATCTACTGTCTCTATTATATTTTGACAGACCAGCTAGATCTACTGTCTCTATTATATTATGACAGACCAGCTAGATCTACTGTCTCTATTATAATATGACAGACCAGCTAGATCTACAGTCTCTATTACATTATGACAGACCAGCTAGATCTACTGTCTCTTTTATATTATGACAGACCAACTAGATCTACTGTCTCAATTATTTTATGACAGACAAGCTAGAACTAATGTCTCTATTATATTATGACAGACCAGCAAGATCTACTGTCTCTATTATAATATGACAGACCAGCTAGATTTACTGTCTTTTTAATAATGTTACAAACCAGCTAGATCTACTGTCTCTATTATAATATGACAGACCAGCTAGATCTAATGTCTCTATTAGATTATGACAGACCAGCTAGAACTACTGTCTCTATTATAATATGACAGACCAGCTACATCTACTATCTCTATTATAATATGACAGACCAGCTACATCTACTGTCTCTATTATAACATGACAGACCAGCTAGATCTTCTGTCTCTATTATAATATGACAGACCAGCTAGATCTACTGTCTCTATTATAATATGACAGACCAGCTAGATCTACTGTCTCTCTTATATTATGACAGACCAGCTTGATCTACTGTCTATATTATAATAAGACAGACCAGCTAGATCTAATGTCTCTATTAGATTATGACAGACCAGCTAGAACTACTGTCTCTATTATAATATGACAGACCAGCAAGATCTACTGTCACTATTATAATATGACAGACCAGCTAGATCTACTGTCTCTATTTTAATATGATAGACCAGCTACATCTACTGTCTCTATTATAATATGACAGACCAGCTAGATCTACTGTCTCTATTATAACATGACAGAACAGCTAGATCTACTGTCTCTATTACATTATGACAGACCAGCTAGATCACCTGTCTCTATTATATTATGACAGACCAGCTAGATCTACTGTCTTTTTAATAATGTTACAAACCAGCTAGATCTACTGTCTCTATTAGATTATGACAGACCAGCTAGAACTACTGTCTCTATTATAATATGACAGACCAGCTAGATCTACTGTCTCTATTATAATATGACATACCAGCTAGATCTACAGTCTCTATTACATTATGACAGACCAGCTAGATCTACTGTCTCTTTTATATTATGACAGACCAGCTAGATCTACTGTCTCAATTATTTTATGACAGACCAGCTAGATCTACTGTCTCTATTATATTATGGCTGACCAGCAAGATCTACTATCTCTATTATAATATGACAGACCAGCTAGATCTACTATCTTTTTAATAATGTTACAAACCAGCTATATCTACTGTCTCTATTATAATATGACAGACCAGCTAGATCTAATGTCTCTATTATAATATGACAGACCAGCTAGATCTACTGTCTCTATTATATTATGACAGACCAGCTAAATCTTATGTCTCTATTAGATTATGACAGACCAGCTAGAACTACTGTCTCTCTTTTTATTATGACAGACCAGCTTGATCTACTGTCTATATTATAATATGACAGACCAGCTAGATCTACTGTCTCTATTATAATATGACAGACCAGCTAGATCTACTGTCTCTATTATAATATGACAGACCAGCTAGATCTACTGTCTCTATTATATTATGACAGACCAGCTAGATCTACTCTCTCTTTTATATTATGACAGACCAGCTAGATCTACTGTCTCAATTATTTTATGACAGACCAGCTAGATCTACTGTCTCTATTATATTATGACAGACCAGCAAGATCTACTGTCTCTATTATAATATGACAGACCAGCTAGATCTACTGTCTTTTTAATAATGTTACAAACCAGCTAGATCTACTGTCTCTATTATAATATGACAGACCAGCTAGATCTACTGTCTCTATTATAATATGACAGACCAGCTAGATCTACTGTCTCTCTTATATTATGACAGACCAGCTTGATCTACTGTCTCTATTATAATATGACAGACCAGCTAGATCTACTGTCTCTATTATAATATGACAGACCAGCTAGAACTACTGTCTCTATTATAATATGACAGACCAGCAAGATCTACTGTCACTATTATAATATGACAGACCAGCTAGATCTACTGTCTCTATTTTAATATGATAGACCAGCTACATCTACTGTCTCTATTATAATATGACAGACCAGCTAGATCTACTGTCTCTATTATAACATGACAGAACAGCTAGATCTACTGTCTCTATTACATTATGACAGACCAGCTAGATCACCTGTCTCTATTATATTATGACAGACCAGCTAGATCTACTGTCTTTTTAATAATGTTACAAACCAGCTAGATCTACTGTCTCTATTAGATTATGACAGACCAGCTAGAACTACTGTCTCTATTATAATATGACAGACCAGCTAGATCTACTGTCTCTATTATAATATGACAGACCAGCTAGATCTACAGTCTCTATTACATTATGACAGACCAGCTAGATCTACTGTCTCTTTTATATTATGACAGACCAGCTAGATCTACTGTCTCAATTATTTTATGACAGACAAGCTAGAACTAATGTCTCTATTATATTATGACAGACCAGCAAGATCTACTGTCTCTATTATAATATGACAGACCAGCTAGATCTACTGTCTTTTTAATAATGTTACAAACCAGCTAGATCTACTGTCTCTATTATAATATGACAGACCAGCTAGATCTAATGTCTCTATTAGATTATGACAGACCAGCTAGAACTACTGTCTCTATTATAATATGACAGACCAGCTAGATCGACTGTCTCTATTATAATATGACAGACCAGCTAGATCTACAGTCTCTATTACATTATGACAGACCAGCTAGATCTACTGTCTCTTTTATATTATGACAGACCAGCTAGATCTACTGTCTCAATTATTTTATGACAGACAAGCTAGAACTAATGTCTCTATTATATTATGACAGACCAGCAAGATCTACTGTCTCTATTATAATATGACAGACCAGCTAGATTTACTGTCTTTTTAATAATGTTACAAACCAGCTAGATCTACTGTCTCTATTATAATATGACAGACCAGCTAGATCTAATGTCTCTATTAGATTATGACAGACCAGCTAGAACTACTGTCTCTATTATAATATGACAGACCAGCTACATCTACTATCTCTATTATAATATGACAGACCAGCTACATCTACTGTCTCTATTATAACATGACAGACCAGCTAGATCTTCTGTCTCTATTATAATATGACAGACCAGCTAGATCTACTGTCTCTATTATAATATGACAGACCAGCTAGATCTACTGTCTCTCTTATATTATGACAGACCAGCTTGATCTACTGTCTATATTATAATAAGACAGACCTGCTAGATCTAATGTCTCTATTAGATTATGACAGACCAGCTAGAACTACTGTCTCTATTATAATATGACAGACCAGCAAGATCTACTGTCACTATTATAATATGACAGACCAGCTAGATCACCTGTCTCTATTATATTATGACAGACCAGCTAGATCAAATGTCTCTATTAGATTATGAGAGACCAGCTAGAACTACTGTCTCTATTATAATATGACAGACCAGCTACATCTACTGTCTCTATTATAATATGACAGACCAGCTAGATCTACTGTCTCTATTATAATATGACAGACCAGCTAGATCTACTGTCTCTATTATAACATGACAGACCAGCTAGATCTTCTGTCTCTATTATAATATGACAGACCAGCTAGATCTACTGTCTCTCTTATATTATGACAGACCAGCTTGATCTACTGTCTATATTATAATATGACAGACCAGCTAGATCGACTGTCTCTATTAGATTATGACAGACCAGCTAGATCTACTGTCTCTATTATAATATGACAGACCAGCTAGATCTACAGTCTCTATTACATTATGACAGACCAGCTAGATCTACTCTCTCTTTTATATTATGACAGACCAGCTAGATCTACTGTCTCAATTATTTTATGACAGACCAGCTAGAACTACTGTCTCTATTATAATATGACAGACCAGCAAGATCTACTGTCACTATTATAATATGACAGACCAGCTAGATCTACTGTCTCTATTTTAATATGATAGACCAGCTACATCTACTGTCTCTATTATAATATGACAGACCAGCTAGATCTACTGTCTCTATTATAACATGACAGAACAGCTAGATCTACTGTCTCTATTACATTATGACAGACCAGCTAGATCACCTGTCTCTATTATATTATGACAGACCAGCTAGATCTACTGTCTTTTTAATAATGTTACAAACAAGCTAGATCTACTGTCTCTATTAGATTATGACAGACCAGCTAGAACTACTGTCTCTATTATAATATGACAGACCAGCTAGATCGACTGTCTCTATTATAATATGACAGACCAGCTAGATCTACAGTCTCTATTACATTATGACAGACCAGCTAGATCTACTGTCTCTTTTATATTATGACAGACCAACTAGATCTACTGTCTCAATTATTTTATGACAGACAAGCTAGAACTAATGTCTCTATTATATTATGACAGACCAGCAAGATCTACTGTCTCTATTATAATATGACAGACCAGCTAGATTTACTGTCTTTTTAATAATGTTACAAACCAGCTAGATCTACTGTCTCTATTATAATATGACAGACCAGCTAGATCTAATGTCTCTATTAGATTATGACAGACCAGCTAGAACTACTGTCTCTATTATAATATGACAGACCAGCTACATCTACTATCTCTATTATAATATGACAGACCAGCTACATCTACTGTCTCTATTATAACATGACAGACCAGCTAGATCTTCTGTCTCTATTATAATATGACAGACCAGCTAGATCTACTGTCTCTATTATAATATGACAGACCAGCTAGATCTACTGTCTCTCTTATATTATGACAGACCAGCTTGATCTACTGTCTATATTATAATAAGACAGACCAGCTAGATCTAATGTCTCTATTAGATTATGACAGACCAGCTAGAACTACTGTCTCTATTATAATATGACAGACCAGCAAGATCTACTGTCACTATTATAATATGACAGACCAGCTAGATCTACTGTCTCTATTTTAATATGATAGACCAGCTACATCTACTGTCTCTATTATAATATGACAGACCAGCTAGATCTACTGTCTCTATTATAACATGACAGAACAGCTAGATCTACTGTCTCTATTACATTATGACAGACCAGCTAGATCACCTGTCTCTATTATATTATGACAGACCAGCTAGATCTACTGTCTTTTTAATAATGTTACAAACCAGCTAGATCTACTGTCTCTATTAGATTATGACAGACCAGCTAGATCTACTGTCTCTATTATAATATGACAGACCAGCTACATCTACTGTCTCTATTATAATATGACAGACCAGCTAGATCTACAGTCTTTATTACATTATGACAGACCAGCTAGATCTACTGTCTCTTTTATATTATGACAGACCAGCTAGATCTTCTGTCTCAATTATTTTATGACAGACAAGCTAGAACTAATGTCTCTATTGTATTATGACAGACCAGCAAGATCTACTGTCTCTATTATAATATGACAGACCAGCTAGATTTACTGTCTTTTTAATAATGTTACAAACCAGCTAGATCTACTGTCTCTATTATAATATGACAGACCAGCTAGATCTAATGTCTCTATTATAATATGACAGACCAGCTACATCTTCTGTCTCTATTATAACATGACAGACCAGCTAGATCTTCTGTCTCTATTATAATATGACAGACCAGCTAGATCTAATGTCTCTATTATATTATGACAGACCAGCTAGATCTACTGTCTCTATTATTTTATGACAGACCAGCTAGATCTACTGTCTCTATTATAATATGACAGACCAGCTAGATCTACTGTCTCTATTATATTTGACAGACCAGCTTGATGTACCATCTCTATTATTTTATGACATGCAAGCTAGATCTACTGTCTCTATTATATTATGGCTGACCAGCAAGATCTACTGTCTATATTATAATATGACAGACCAGCTAGATCTACTGTCTTTTTAATAATGTTACAAACCAGCTAGATCTACTGTCTCTATTATAATATGACAGACCAGCTAGATCTAATGTCTCTATTAGATTATGACAGACCAGCTAGATCTACTGTCTCTATTATATTATGACAGACCAGCTAGATCTACTGTCTCTATTATATTATGACAGACCAGCTAAATCGTACTGTCTCTATTATAACATGACAGACCAGCTAGATCTTCTGTCTCTATTATAATATGACAGACCAGCTAGATCTACTGTCTCTATTATAATATGACAGACCAGCTAGATCTACTGTCTCTCTTATATTATGACAGACCAGCTTGATCTACTGTCTATATTATAATAAGACAGACCAGCTAGATCTAATGTCTCTATTAGATTATGACAGACCAGCTAGAACTACTGTCTCTATTATAATATGACAGACCAGCAAGATCTACTGTCACTATTATAATATGACAGACCAGCTAGATCTACTGTCTCTATTTTAATATGATAGACCAGCTACATCTACTGTCTCTATTATAATATGACAGACCAGCTAGATCTACTGTCTCTATTATAACATGACAGAACAGCTAGATCTACTGTCTCTATTACATTATGACAGACCAGCTAGATCACCTGTCTCTATTATATTATGACAGACCAGCTAGATCTACTGTCTTTTTAATAATGTTACAAACCAGCTAGATCTACTGTCTCTATTAGATTATGACAGACCAGCTAGAACTACTGTCTCTATTATAATATGACAGACCAGCTAGATCTACTGTCTATATTATAATATGACAGAGCAGCTAGATCGACTGTCTCTATTAGATTATGACAGACCAGCTAGATCTACTGTCTCTATTATAATATGACAGACCAGCTAGATCTACAGTCTCTATTACATTATGACAGACCAGCTAGATCTACTGTCTCTTTTATATTATGACAGACCAGCTAGATCTACTGTCTCAATTATTTTATGACAGACAAGCTACATCTAATGTCTCTATTATATTATGACAAGACCAGCAAGATCTACTGTCTCTATTATAATATGACAGACCAGCTAGATCTACTGTCTTTTTAATAATGTTACAAACCAGCTAGATCTACTGTCTCTATTATAATATGACAGACCAGCTAGATCTAATGTCTCTATTAGATTATGACAGACCAGCTAGAACTACTGTCTCTATTATAATATGACAGACCAGCTACATCTACTATCTCTATTATAATATGACAGACCAGCTACATCTACTGTCTCTATTATAACATGACAGACCAGCTAGATCTTCTGTCTCTATTATAATATGACAGACCAGCTAGATCTACTGTCTCTATTATAATATGACAGACCAGCTAGATCTACTGTCTCTCTTATATTATGACAGACCAGCTTGATCTACTGTCTATATTATAATAAGACAGACCAGCTAGATCTAATGTCTCTATTAGATTATGACAGACCAGCTAGAACTACTGTCTCTATTATAATATGACAGACCAGCAAGATCTACTGTCACTATTATAATATGACAGACCAGCTAGATCTACTGTCTCTATTTTAATATGATAGACCAGCTACATCTACTGTCTCTATTATAATATGACAGACCAGCTAGATCTACTGTCTCTATTATAACATGACAGAACAGCTAGATCTACTGTCTCTATTACATTATGACAGACCAGCTAGATCACCTGTCTCTATTATATTATGACAGACCAGCTAGATCTACTGTCTTTTTAATAATGTTACAAACCAGCTAGATCTACTGTCTCTATTAGATTATGACAGACCAGCTAGAACTACTGTCTCTATTATAATATGACAGACCAGCTAGATCTACTGTCTCTATTATAATATGACAGACCAGCTAGATCTACAGTCTCTATTACATTATGACAGACCAGCTAGATCTACTGTCTCTTTTATATTATGACAGACCAGCTAGATCTACTGTCTCAATTATTTTATGACAGACAAGCTAGAACTAATGTCTCTATTATATTATGACAGACCAGCAAGATCTACTGTCTCTATTATAATATGACAGACCAGCTAGATCTACTGTCTTTTTAATAATGTTACAAACCAGCTAGATCTACTGTCTCTATTATAATATGACAGACCAGCTAGATCTACTGTCTCTATTATAATATGACAGACCAGCTAGATCTACAGTCTCTATTACATTATGACAGACCAGCTAGATCTACTGTCTCTTTTATATTATGACAGACCAGCTAGATCTACTGTCTCAATTATTTTATGACAGACAAGCTAGAACTAATGTCTCTATTATATTATGACAGACCAGCAAGATCTACTGTCTCTATTATAATATGACAGACCAGCTAGATCTACTGTCTCTATTATAATATGACAGACCAGCTAGATTTACTGTCTTTTTAATAATGTTACAAACCAGCTAGATCTACTGTCTCTATTATAATATGACAGACCAGCTAGATCTAATGTCTCTATTAGATTATGACAGACCAGCTAGAACTACTGTCTCTATTATAATATGACAGACCAGCTAGATCTACTGTCTCTATTATAATATGACAGACCAGCTACATCTACTGTCTCTATTATAATATGACAGACCAGCTACATCTTCTGTCTCTATTATAACATGACAGACCAGCTAGATCTTCTGTCTCTATTATAATATGACAGACCAGCTAGATCTACTGTCTCTCTTATATTATGACAGACCAGCTTGATCTACTGTCTCTATTATAATATGACAGACCAGCTAGATCTACAGTCTCTATTACATTATGACAGACCAGCTAGATCTACTGTCTCTTTATATTATGACAGACCAGCTAGATCTACTGTCTCTATTATAATATGACAGACCAGCTAGATCTACTGTCTCTATCATAATATGACAGACCAGCTAGATCTACTGTCTCTATTATAATATGACAGACCAGCTAGATCTTCTGTCTCTATTATAATATGACAGACCAGCTAGATCTACTGTCTCTCTTATATTATGACAGACCAGCTTGATCTACTGTCTATATTATAATATGACAGAGCAGCTAGATCGACTGTCTCTATTAGATTATGACAGACCAGCTAGATCTACTGTCTCTATTATAATATGACAGACCAGCTAGATCTACAGTCTCTATTACATTATGACAGACCAGCTAGATCTACTCTCTCTTTATATTATGACAGACCAGCTAGATCTACTGTCTCAATTATTTTATGACAGACAAGCTACATCTAATGTCTCTATTATATTATGACAGACCAGCAAGATCTACTGTCTCTATTATAATATGACAGACCAGCTAGATCTACTGTCTTTTTAATAATGTTACAAACCAGCTAGGTCTACTGTCTCTATTATAATATGACAGACCAGCTAGATCTAATGTCTCTATTAGATTATGACAGACCAGCTAGAACTACTGTCTCTATTATAATATGACAGACCAGCTACATCTACTATCTCTATTATAATATGACAGACCAGCTACATCTACTGTCTCTATTATAACATGACAGACCAGCTAGATCTTCTGTCTCTATTATAATATGACAGACCAGCTAGATCTACTGTCTCTATTATAATATGACAGACCAGCTAGATCTACTGTCTCTCTTATATTATGACAGACCAGCTTGATCTACTGTCTATATTATAATAAGACAGACCAGCTAGATCTAATGTCTCTATTAGATTATGACAGACCAGCTAGAACTACTGTCTCTATTATAATATGACAGACCAGCAAGATCTACTGTCACTATTATAATATGACAGACCAGCTAGATCTACTGTCTCTATTTTAATATGATAGACCAGCTACATCTACTGTCTCTATTATAATATGACAGACCAGCTAGATCTACTGTCTCTATTATAACATGACAGAACAGCTAGATCTACTGTCTCTATTACATTATGACAGACCAGCTAGATCACCTGTCTCTATTATATTATGACAGACCAGCTAGATCTACTGTCTTTTTAATAATGTTACAAACCAGCTAGATCTACTGTCTCTATTAGATTATGACAGACCAGCTAGAACTACTGTCTCTATTATAATATGACAGACCAGCTAGATCTACTGTCTCTATTATAATATGACAGACCAGCTAGATCTACAGTCTCTATTACATTATGACAGACCAGCTAGATCTACTGTCTCTTTTATATTATGACAGACCAGCTAGATCTACTGTCTCAATTATTTTATGACAGACAAGCTAGAACTAATGTCTCTATTATATTATGACAGACTAGCAAGATCTACTGTCTCTATTATAATATGACAGACCAGCTAGATCTACTGTCTTTTTAATAATGTTACAAACCAGCTAGTTCTACTGTCTCTATTATAATATGACAGACCAGCTACATCTACTGTCTCTATTATAATATGACAGACCAGCTAGATCTACAGTCTCTATTACATTATGACAGACCAGCTAGATCTACTGTCTCTTTATATTATGACAGACCAGCTAGATCTACAGTCTCTATTAGATTATGACAGACAAGCTAGAACTAATGTCTCTATTATATTATGACAGACCAGCAAGATCTACTGTCTCTATTATATTATGACAGACCAGCAAGATCTACTGTCTCTATTATAATATGACAGACCAGCTAGATCTACTGTCTTTTTAATAATGTTACAAACCAGCTAGATCTACTGTCTCTATTAGATTATGACAGACCAGCTAGATCACCTGTCTCTATTATATTATGACAGACCAGCTAGATCTACTGTCTTTTAATAATGTTACAAACCAGCTAGATCTACTGTCTCTATTAGATTATGACAGACCAGCTAGAACTACTGTCTCTATTATAATATGACAGACCAGCTACATCTTCTGTCTCTATTATAACATGACAGACCAGCAACATCTTCTGTCTCTATTATAATATGACAGACCAGCTAGATCTACTGTCTCTCTTATATTATGACAGACCAGCTTGATCTACTGTCTATATTATAATATGACAGACCAGCTAGATCTACTGTCTCTATTATAATATGACAGACCAGCTAGATCTAATGTCTCTATTAGATTATGACAGACCAGCTAGAACTACTGTCTCTATTATAATATGACAGACCAGCTAGATCTACAGTCTCTATTACATTATGACAGACCAGCTAGATCTACTGTCTCTTTTATATTATGACAGACCAGCTAGATCTACTGTCTCAATTATTTTATGACAGACAAGCTAGATCTAATGTCTCTATTATATTATGACAGACCAGCAAGATCTACTGTCTCTATTATAATATGACAGACCAGCTAGATCTACTGTCTTTTTAATAATGTTACAAACCAGCTAGATCTACTGTCTCTATTATAATATGACAGACCAGCTAGATCTAATGTCTCTATTAGATTATGACAGACCAGCTAGAACTACTGTCTCTATTATAATATGACAGACCAGCTACATCTACTGTCTCTATTATAATATGACAGACCAGCTACATCTTCTGTCTCTATTATAACATGACAGACCAGCTAGATCTTCTGTCTCTATTATAATATGACAGACCAGCTAGATCTACTGTCTCTCTTATATTATGACAGACCAGCTAGATCTACTGTCTCTATTATAATATTACAGACCAGCTAGATCTACAGTCTCTATTACATTATGACAGACCAGCTAGATCTACTGTCTCAATTATTTTATGACAGACAAGCTACAACTAATGTCTCTATTATATTATGACAGACCAGCAAGATCTACTGTCTCTATTATAATATGACAGACCAGCTAGATCTACTGTCTTTTTAATAATGTTACAAACCAGCTAGATCTACTGTCTCTATTATAATATGACAGACCAGCTAGATCTAATGTCTCTATTAGATTATGACAGACCAGCTAGAACTACTGTCTCTATTATAATATGACAGACCAGCTACATCTACTATCTCTATTATAATATGACAGACCAGCTACATCTACTGTCTCTATTATAACATGACAGACCAGCTAGATCTTCTGTCTCTATTATAATATGACAGACCAGCTAGATCTACTGTCTCTCTTATATTATGACAGACCAGCTTGATCTACTGTCTATATTATAATATGACAGACCAGCTAGATCGAGTGTCTCTATTATAATATGACAGACCAGCTACATCTACTGTCTCTATTATAATATGACAGACCAGCTACATCTTCTGTCTCTATTATAACATGACAGACCAGCTAGATCTTCTGTCTCTATTATAATATGACAGACCAGCTTGATCTACTGTCTATATTATAATATGACAGACCAGCTAGATCTAATGTCTCTATTAGATTATGACAGAAAAGCTAGATCTACTGTCTCTATTATAATATGACAGACCAGCTAGATCTTCTGTCTCTATTATAACATGACAGACCAGCTAGATCAACTGTCTTTTTAATAATGTTACAAACCAGCTAGATCTACTGTCTCTATTATAATATGACAGACCAGCTTCATCTACTGTCTCTCGTATATTATGACAGACCAGCTTGATCTACTGTCTATATTATAATATGACAGACCAGCTAGATCGACTGTCTCTATTATAATATGACAGACCAGCTAGATCTAATGTCTCTATTAGATTATGACAGACCAGCTAGAACTACTGTCTCTGTTATAATATGACAGACCAGCTAGATCTACTGACTCTATTATAATATGACAGACCAGCTACATCTACTGTCTCTATTATAATATGACAGACCAGCTAGATCTACTGTCTCTATTATAACATGACAGACCAGCTAGATCTACTGTCTCTATTACATTATGACAGACCAGCTAGATCACCTGTCTCTATTATATTATGACAGACCAGCTAGATCTACTGTCTTTTTAATAATGTTACAAACCAGCTAGATCTACTCTCTATTAGATTATGACAGACCAGCTAGAACTACTGTCTCTATTATAATATGACAGACCAGCTAGATCTACTGTCTTTTTAATAATGTTACAAACCAGCTAGATCTACTGTCTCTATTATAATATGACAGACCAGCTAGATCTAATGTCTCTATTAGATTATGACAGACCAGCTAGAACTACTGTCTCTATTATAATATGACAGACCAGCTACATCTTCTGTCTCTATTATAATATGACAGACCAGCTACATCTACTGTCTCTATTATAATATGACAGACCAGCTACATCTTCTGTCTCTATTATAACATGACAGACCAGCAAGATCTACTGTCTCTATTATAATATGACAGACCAGCTAGATCTACTGTCTCTCTTATATTATGACAGGCCAGCTAGATCTACTGTCTCTATTATATTATGACAGACCAGCTAGATCTACTGTCTTTTTAATAATGTTACAAACCAGCTAGATCTACTGTCTCTATTATAATATGACAGACCAGCTAGATCTAATGTCTCTATTAGATTATGACAGACCAGCTAGAACTACTGTCTCTATTATAATATGACAGACCAGCTACATCTACTGTCTCTATTATAATATGACAGACCAGCTACATCTTCTGTCTCTATTATAACATGACAGACCAGCTAGATCTTCTGTCTCTATTATAATATGACAGACCAGCTAGATCTACTGTCTCTCTTATATTATGACAGACCAGCTTGATCTACTGTCTCTATTATAATATGACAGACCAGCTAGATCTACAGTCTCTATTACATTATGACAGACCAGCTAGACCTACTCTCTCTTTTATATTATGACAGACCAGCTAGATCTACTGTCTCAATTATTTTATGACAGACAAGCTACAACTAATGTCTCTATTATATTATGACAGACCAGCAAGATCTACTGTCTCTATTATAATATGACAGACCAGCTAGATCTACTGTCTTTTAATAATGTTACAAACCAGCTAGATCTACTATCTCTATTATAATATGACAGACCAGCTAGATCTAATGTCTCTATTAGATTATGACAGACCAGCTAGAACTACTGTCTCTATTATAATATGACAGACCAGCTACATCTACTATCTCTATTATAATATGACAGACCAGCTACATCTACTGTCTCTATTATAACATGACAGACCAGCTAGATCTTCTGTCTCTATTATAATATGACAGACCAGCTAGATCTACTGTCTCTCTTATATTATGACAGACCAGCTTGATCTACTGTCTATATTATAATATGACAGACCAGCTAGATCGAGTGTCTCTATTATATTATGACAGACCAGCTAGAACTACTGTCTCTATTATAATATGACAGACCAGCTACATCTTCTGTCTCTATTATAACATGACAGACCAGCTAGATCTTCTGTCTCTATTATAATATGACAGACCAGCTTGATCTACTGTCTATATTATAATATGACAGACCAGCTAGATCTAATGTCTCTATTAGATTATGAGAGACCAGCTAGAACTACTGTCTCTATTATAATATGACAGACCAGCTACATCTACTGTCTCTATTAGATTATGACAGACAAGCTAGAACTACTGTCTCTTTTAATAATGTTACAAACCAGCTAGATCTACTGTCTCTATTATAATATGACAGACCAGCTTCATCTACTGTCTCTCGTATATTATGACAGACCAGCTTGATCTACTGTCTATATTATAATATGACAGACCAGCTAGATCGACTGTCTCTATTATAATATGACAGACCAGCTAGATCTACTGTCTCTATTAGATTATGACAGACCAGCTAGAACTACTGTCTCTGTTATAATATGACAGACCAGCTAGATCTACTGACTCTATTATAATATGACAGACCAGCTACATCTACTGTCTCTATTATAATATGACAGACCAGCTAGATCTACTGTCTCTATTATAACATGACAGACCAGCTAGATCTACTGTCTCTATTACATTATGACAGACCAGCTAGATCACCTGTCTCTATTATATTATGACAGACCAGCTAGATCTACTGTCTTTTTAATAATGTTACAAACCAGCTAGATCTACTGTCTCTATTATATTATGACAGACCAGCTAGAACTACTGTCTCTATTATAATATGACAGACCAGCTAGATCTACTGTCTTTTTAATAATGTTACAAACCAGCTAGATCTACTGTCTCTATTATAATATGACAGACCAGCTAGCTCTAATGTCTCTATTAGATTATGACAGACCAGCTAGAACTACTGTCTCTATTATAATAACAGACCAGCTAGATCTACTGTCTCTATTATAATATGACAGACCAGCTACATCTACTGTCTCTATTATAATATGACAGACCAGCTACATCTTCTGTCTCTATTATAACATGACAGACCAGCAACATCTTCTGTCTCTATTATAATATGACAGACCAGCTAGATCTACTGTCTCTTATATTATGACAGACCAGCTTGATCTACTGTCTATATTATAATATGACAGACCAGCTAGATCTACTGTCTATATTATAATATGACAGACCAGCTAGATCTAATGTCTCTATTAGATTATGACAGACCAGCTAGATCTACTGTCTCTATTATAATATGACAGACCAGCTAGATCTACAGTCTCTATTACATTATGACAGACCAGCTAGATCTACTGTCTCTTTATATTATGACAGACCAGCTAGATCTACTGTCTCAATTATTTTATGACAGACAAGCTAGAACTAATGTCTCTATTATATTATGACAGACCAGCAAGATCTACTGTCTCTATTATAATATGACAGACCAGCTAGATCTACTGTCTTTTTAATAATGTTACAAACCAGCTAGATCTACTGTCTCTATTATAATATGACAGACCAGCTAGATCTAATGTCTCTATTAGATTATGACAGACCAGCTAGAACTACTGTCTCTATTATAATATGACAGACCAGCTACATCTACTGTCTCTATTATAATATGACAGACCAGCTAGATCTACAGTCTCTATTACATTATGACAGACCAGCTAGATCTACTGTCTCTTTTATATTATGACAGACCAGCTAGATCTACAGTCTCTATTAGATTATGACAGACAAGCTAGAACTAATGTCTCTATTATATTATGACAGACCAGCAAGATCTACTGTCTCTATCATAATATGACAGACCAGCTAGATCTACTGTCTTTTAATAATGTTACAAACCAGCTAGATCTACTGTCTCTATTATAATATGACAGACCAGCTAGATCTAATGTCTCTATTAGATTATGACAGACCAGCTAGAACTACTGTCTCTATTATAATATGACAGACCAGCTACATCTACTGTCTCTATTTCAATATGACAGACCAGCTACATCTACTGTCTCTATTATAATATGACAGACCAGCTACATCTTCTGTCTCTATTATAACATGACAGACCAGCTAGATCTTCTGTCTCTATTATAATATGACAGACCAGCTAGATCTACTGTCTCTCTTATATTATACACAGACCAGCTTGATCTACTGTCTATATTATAATATGACAGACCAGCTAGATCAACTGTCTCTATTAGATTATGACAGACCAGCTAGATCTACTGTCTCTATTATAATATGACAGACCAGCTAGATCTACAGTCTCTATTACATAATGACAAACCAGCTAGATCTACTCTCTCTTTTATATTATGACAGACCAGCTAGATCTACTGTCTCAATTATTTTATGACAGACAAGCTACAACTAATGTCTCTATTATATTATGACAGACCAGCTAGATCTACTGTCTCTATTATATTATGACAGACCAGCTAGATCTACTGTCTTTTTAATAATGTTACAAACCAGCTAGATCTACTATCTCTATTACAATATGACAGACCAGCTAGATCTACTGTCTCTATTAGATTATGACAGACCAGCTAGATCTACTGTCTCTATTATAACATGACAGACCAGCTAGATCTACTGTCTCTATTATAATATGACAGACCAGCTAGATCTACTGTCTCTATTATAATATGACAGACCAGCTAGATCTACTGTCTCTATTATAATATGACAGACCAGCTAGATCTACTGTCTCTATTATATTATGACAGACCAGCTTGATCTACTGTCTATATTATAATATGTCAGACCAGCTAGATCGAGTGTCTCTATTATAATATGACAGACCAGCTACATCTACTGTCTCTATTATAATATGACAGACCAGCTACATCTTCTGTCTCTATTATATCATGACAGACCAGCTAGATCTTCTGTCTCTATTATAATATGACAGACCAGCTTGATCTACTGTCTATATTATAATATGACAGACCAGCTAGATCTAATGTCTCTATTAGATTATGACAGAAAAGCTAGATCTACTGTCTCTATTATAATATGACAGACCAGCTAGATCTTCCGTCTTTTTAATAATGTTACAAACCAGCTAGATCTACTGTCTCTATTATAATATGACAGACCAGCTAGATCTACTGTCTCTCTTATATTATGACAGACCAGCTTGATCTACTGTCTATATTATAATATGACAGACCAGCTAGATCGACTGTCTCTATTATAACATGACAGACCAGCTAGATCAACTGTCTTTTTAATAATGTTACAAACCAGCTAGATCTACTGTCTCTATTATAATATGACAGACCAGCTAGATCTACTGTCTCTCTTATATTATGACAGACCAGGTTGATCTACTGTCTATATTATAATATGACAGACCAGCTAGATCGACTGTCTCTATTATAATATGACAGACCAGCTAGATCTAATGTCTCTATTAGATTATGACAGACCAGCTAGAACTACTGTCTCTATTATAATATGACAGACCAGCTAGATCTACTGACTCTATTATAATATGACAGACCAGCTACATCTACTGTCTCTATTATAATATGACAGACCAGCTAGATCTACTGTCTCTATTATAACATGACAGACCAGCTAGATCTACTGTCTCTATTACATTATGACAGACCAGCTAGATCACCTGTCTCTATTATATTATGACAGACCAGCTAGATCTATTGTCTTTTTAATAATGTTACAAACCAGCTAGATCTACTGTCTCTATTAGATTATGACAGACCAGCTAGAACTACTGTCTCTATTATAATATGACAGACCAGCTAGATCTACAGTCTCTATTACATTATGACAGACCAGCTAGATCTACTGTCTCTTTTATATTATGACAGACCAGCTAGATCTACTGTCTTTTTAATAATGTTACAAACCAGCTAGATCTACTGTCTCTATTAGATTATGACAGACCAGCTAGAACTACTGTCTCTATTATAATATGACAGACCAGCTAGATCTACTGTCTCTATTATAATACGACAGACCAGTTACATCTACTGTCTCTATTACAATATGACAGACCAGCTACATCTACTGTCTCTATTATAATATGACAGACCAGCTACATCTTCTGTCTCTATTATAACATGACAGACCAGCTAGATCTTCTGTCTCTATTATAATATGACAGACCAGCTTGATCTACTGTCTATATTATAATATGACAGACCAGCTAGATCTAATGTCTCTATTAGATTATGACAGAAAAGCTAGATCTACTGTCTCTATTATAATATGACAGACCAGCTAGATCTTCCGTCTTTTAATAATGTTACAAACCAGCTAGATCTACTGTCTCTATTATAATATGACAGACCAGCTAGATCTACTGTCTCTCTTATATTATGACAGACCAGCTTGATCTACTGTCTATATTATAATATGACAGACCAGCTAGATCGACTGTCTCTATTATAACATGACAGACCAGCTAGATCAACTGTCTTTTTAATAATGTTACAAACCAGCTAGATCTACTGTCTCTATTATAATATGACAGACCAGCTAGATCTACTGTCTCTCTTATATTATGACAGACCAGCTTGATCTACTGTCTATATTATAATATGACAGACCAGCTAGATCGACTGTCTCTATTATAATATGACAGACCAGCTAGATCTAATGTCTCTATTAGATTATGACAGACCAGCTAGAACTACTGTCTCTATTATAATATGACAGACCAGCTAGATCTACTGACTCTATTATAATATGACAGACCAGCTACATCTACTGTCTCTATTATAATATGACAGACCAGCTAGATCTACTGTCTCTATTATAACATGACAGACCAGCTAGATCTACTGTCTCTATTACATTATGACAGACCAGCTAGATCACCTGTCTCTATTATATTATGACAGACCAGCTAGATCTATTGTCTTTTTAATAATGTTACAAACCAGCTAGATCTACTGTCTCTATTAGATTATGACAGACCAGCTAGAACTACTGTCTCTATTATAATATGACAGACCAGCTAGATCTACAGTCTCTATTACATTATGACAGACCAGCTAGATCTACTGTCTCTTTTATATTATGACAGACCAGCTAGATCTACTGTCTTTTTAATAATGTTACAAACCAGCTAGATCTACTGTCTCTATTAGATTATGACAGACCAGCTAGAACTACTGTCTCTATTATAATATGAGAGACCAGCTAGATCTACTGTCTCTATTATAATATGACAGACCAGCTAGATCTTCCGTCTTTTTAATAATGTTACAAACCAGCTAGATCTACTGTCTCTATTATAATATAACAGACCAGCTAGATCTACTGTCTCTCTTATATTATGACAGACCAGCTTGATCTACTATCTATATTATAATATGACAGACCAGCTAGATCGACTGTCTCTATTATAACATGACAGACCAGCTAGATCAACTGTCTTTTTAATAATGTTACAAACCAGCTAGATCTACTGTCTCTATTATAATATGACAGACCAGCTAGATCTACTGTCTCTCTTATATTATGACAGACCAGCTTGATCTACTGTCTATATTATAATATGACAGACCAGCTAGATCGACTGTCTCTATTATAATATGACAGACCAGCTAGATCTAATGTCTCTATTAGATTATGACAGACCAGCTAGAACTACTGTCTCTATTATAATATGACAGACCAGCTAGATCTACTGACTCTATTATAATATGACAGACCAGCTACATCTACTGTCTCTATTATAATATGACAGACCAGCTAGATCTACTGTCTCTATTATAACATGACAGACCAGCTAGATCTACTGTCTCTATTACATTATGACAGACCAGCTAGATCACCTGTCTCTATTATATTATGACAGACCAGCTAGATCTATTGTCTTTTTAATAATGTTACAAACCAGCTAGATCTACTGTCTCTATTAGATTATGACAGACCAGCTAGAACTACTGTCTCTATTATAATATGACAGACCAGCTAGATCTACAGTCTCTATTACATTATGACAGACCAGCTAGATCTACTGTCTCTTTTATATTATGACAGACCAGCTAGATCTACTGTCTTTTAATAATGTTACAAACCAGCTAGATCTACTGTCTCTATTAGATTATGACAGACCAGCTAGAACTACTGTCTCTATTATAATATGACAGACCAGCTAGATCTACTGTCTCTATTATAATATGACAGACCAGCTACATCTACTATCTCTATTATAATATGACAGACCAGCTACATCTACTGTCTCTATTATAACATGACAGACCAGCTAGATCTTCTGTCTCTATTATAATATGACAGACCAGCTAGATCTACTGTCTCTATTATAATATGACAGACCAGCTAGATCTACTGTCTCTCTTATATTATGACAGACCAGCTTGATCTACTGTCCATATTATAATAAGACAGGCCAGCTAGATCTAATGTCTCTATTAGATTATGACAGACCAGCTAGAACTACTGTCTCTATTATAATATGACAGACCAGCAAGATCTACTGTCACTATTATAATATGACAGACCAGCTAGATCTACTGTCTCTATTATAATATGACAGACCAGCTACATCTACTGTCTCTATTATAACATGACAGAACAGCTAGATCTACTGTCTCTATTATAATATGACAGACCAGCTAGATCTACAGTCTCTATTACATTATGACAGACCAGCTAGATCTACTGTCTCTATTATTTTATGACAGACAGCTAGAACTAATGTCTATATTATAATATGACAGACCAGCTAGATCAACTGTCTCTATTATAATATGACAGACCAGCTAGATCTACTGTCTTTTTAATAATGTTACAAACCAGCTAGATCTACTGTCTCTATTATAATATGACAGACCAGCTAGATCTACAGTCTCTATTACATTATGACAGACCAGCTAGATCTACTGTCTCTTTTATATTATGACAGACCAGCTAGATCTACTGTCTTTTAATAATGTTACAAACCAGCTAGATCTACTGTCTCTATTAGATTATGACAGACCAGCTAGAACTACTGTCTCTATTATAATATGACAGACCAGCTAGATCTACTGTCTATATTATAATATGACAGACCAGCTAGATCGAGTGTCTCTATTATAATATGACAGACCAGCTACATCTACTGTCTCTATTATAATATGACAGACCAGCTAGATCTTCTGTCTCTATTATAATATGACAGACCAGCTTGATCTACTGTCTATATTATAATATGACAGACCAGCTAGATCTAATGTCTCTATTAGATTATGACAGAAAAGCTAGATCTACTGTCTCTATTATAATATGACAGACCAGCTAGATCTACTGTCTCTCTTATATTATGACAGACCAGCTTGATCTACTGTCTATATTATAATATGACAGACCAGCTAGATCGACTGTCTCTATTATAACATGACAGACCAGCTAGATCAACTGTCTTTTAATAATGTTACAAACCAGCTAGATCTACTGTCTCTATTATAATATGACAGACCAGCTAGATCTACTGTCTCTCTTATATTATGACAGACCAGCTTGATCTACTGTCTATATTATAATATGACAGACCAGCTAGATCGACTGTCTCTATTATAATATGACAGACCAGCTAGATCTAATGTCTCTATTATAACATGACAGACCAGCTAGATCTACTGTCTCTATTACATTATGACAGACCAGCTAGATCACCTGTCTCTATTATATTATGACAGACCAGCTAGATCTATTGTCTCTTTTAATAATGTTACAAACCAGCTAGATCTACTGTCTCTATTAGATTATGACAGACCAGCTAGAACTACTGTCTCTATTATAACATGACAGACAGGCTAGATCTACTTTCTCTATTACATTATGACAGACCAGCTAGATCACCTGTCTCTATTATATTATGACAGACCAGCTAGATCTACTGTCTTTTTAATAATGTTACAAACCAGCTAGATCTACTGTCTCTATTAGATTATGACAGACCAGCTAGATCTACTCTCTCTATTATATTATGACAGACCAGCTAGATCTACAGTCTCTATTACATTATGACAGACCAGCTGGATCTACTGTCTCTATTATATTATGACAGACAAGCTAGATCTACTGTCTCTATTATAATATGACAGACCAGCTAGATCTACTGTCTCTATTATAATATGACAGACCAGCTACATCTACTGTCTCTATTATAATATGACAGACCAGCTAGATCTACTGTCTCTATTATAACATGACAGACCAGCTAGATCTACTGTCTCTATTACATTATGACAGACCAGCTAGATCACCTGTCTCTATTATATTATGACAGACCAGCTAGATCTATTGTCTTTTTAATAATGTTACAAACCAGCTAGATCTACTGTCTCTATTAGATTATGACAGACCAGCTAGAACTACTGTCTCTATTATAATATGACAGACCAGCTAGATCTACAGTCTCTATTACATTATGACAGACCAGCTAGATCTACTGTCTCTTTTATATTATGACAGACCAGCTAGATCTACTGTCTTTTTAATAATGTTACAAACCAGCTAGATCTACTGTCTCTATTAGATTATGACAGACAAGCTACAACTAATGTCTCTATTATATTATGACAGACCAGCAAGATCTACTGTCTCTATTATAATATGACAGACCAGGTAGATCTACTGTCTCAATTATTTTATGACAGACAAGCTAGAACTAATGTCTCTATTATATTATGACAGACCAGCAAGATCTACTGTCTCTATTATAATATGACAGACCAGCTAGATCTACTGTCTTTTTAATAATGTTACTAACCAGCTAGATATACTGTCTCTATCATAATATGACAGACCAGCTAGATCTAATGTCTCTATTAGATTATGACAGACCAGCTAGAACTACTGTCTCTATTATAATATGACAGACCAGCTACATCTACTGTCTCTATTATAATATGACAGACCAGCTAGATCTACAGTCTCTATTACATTATGACAGACCAGCTAGATCTACTGTCTCTTTTATATTATGACAGACCAGCTAGATCTACAGTCTCTATTAGATTACGACAGACAAGCTAGAACTAATGTCTCTATTATATTATGACAGACCAGCAAGATCTACTGTCTCTATTATAATATGACAGACCAGCTAGATCTACTGTCTTTTTAATAATGTTACAAACCAGCTAGATCTACTGTCTCTATTATAATATGACAGACCAGCTAGATCGAATGTCTCTATTAGATTATGACAGACCAGCTAGAACTACTGTCTCTATTATAATATGACAGACCAGCTACATCTACTGTCTCTATTATAATATGACAGACCAGCTACATCTACTGTCTCTATTATAATATGACAGACCAGCTACATCTTCTGTCTCTATTATAACATGACAGACCAGCTAGATCTACTGTCTCTTTTATAATATGACAGACCAGCTACATCTACTGTCTCTATTATAATATGACAGACCAGCTTGATCTACTGTCTATATTATAATATGACAGACCAGCTAGATCGACTGTCTCTATTACATTATGACAGACCAGCTAGATCTACTCTCTCTTTTATATTATGACAGACCAGCTAGATCTACTGTCTCAATTATTTTATGACAGACAAGCTACAACTAATGTCTCTATTATATTATGACAGACCAGCAAGATCTACTGTCTCTATTATAATATGACAGACCAGCTAGATCTACTGTCTTTTTAATAATGTTACAAACCAGCTAGATCTACTATCTCTATTATAATATGACAGACCAGCTAGATCTAATGTCTCTATTAGATTATGACAGACCAGCTAGAACTACTGTCTCTATTATAATATGACAGACCAGCTAGATCTTCTGTCTCTATTATAATATGACAGACCAGCTAGATCTACTGTCTCTCTTATATTATACACAGACCAGCTTGATCTACTGTCTATATTATAATATGACAGACCAGCTAGATCAACTGTCTCTATTAGATTATGACAGACCAGCTAGATCTACTGTCTCTATTATAATATGACAGACCAGCTAGATCTACAGTCTCTATTACATTATGACAGACCAGCTAGATCTACTCTCTTTATATTATGACAGACCAGCTAGATCTACTGTCTCAATTATTTTATGACAGACAAGCTACAACTAATGTCTCTATTATATTATGACAGACCAGCAAGATCTACTGTCTCTATTATAATATGACAGACCAGCTAGATCTACTGTCTTTTTAATAATGTTACAAACCAGCTAGATCTACTATCTCTATTATAATATGACAGACCAGCTAGATCTAATGTCTCTATTAGATTATGACAGACCAGCTAGAACTACTGTCTCTATTATAATATGACAGACCAGCTACATCTACTATCTCTATTATAATATGGCAGACCAGCTACATCTACTGTCTCTATTATAACATGACAGACCAGCTAGATCTTCTGTCTCTATTATAATATGACAGACCAGCTAGATCTACTGTCTCTCTTATATTATGACAGACCAGCTTGATCTACTGTCTATATTATAATATGACAGACCAGCTAGATCTACTGTCTCTTTTATAATATGACAGACCAGCTACATCTACTGTCTCTATTATAATATGACAGACCAGCTAGATCTTCTGTCTCTATTATAACATGACAGACCAGCTAGATCTACTGTCTCTCTTATATTATGACAGACCAGCTTGATCTACTGTCTATATTATAATATGACAGACCAGCTAGATCTAATGTCTCTATTAGATTATGACAGAAAAGCTAGATCTACTGTCTCTATTATAATATGACAGACCAGCTAGATCTACTGTCTTTTTAATAATGTTACAAACCAGCTAGATCTACTGTCTCTATTATAATATGACAGACCAGCTAGATCTACTGTCTCTATTAGATTATGACAGACCAGCTAGATCTACTGTCTCTATTATATTATGACAGACCAGCTAGATCTACTGTCTTTTTAATAATGTTACAAACCAGCTAGATCTACTGTCTCTATTAGATTATGACAGACCAGCTAGAACTACTGTCTCTATTATAATATGACAGACCAGCTAGATCTACTGTCTCTATTATAATCTGACAGACCAGCTAGATCTGCTGTCTCTATTATAATCTGACAGACCAGCTATATCTACTGTCTCTATTACAATATGACAGACCAGCTACATCTTCTGTCTCTATTATAACATGACAGACCAGCTAGATCTTCTGTCTCTATTATAATATGACAGACCAGCTTGATCTACTGTCTATATTATAATATGACAGACCAGCTAGATCTAATGTCTCTATTAGATTATGACAGAAAAGCTAGATCTACTGTCTCTATTATAATATGACAGACCAGCTAGATCTTCCGTCTCTTTTATAATGTTGACAAACCAGCTAGATCTACTGTCTCTATTATAATATGACAGACCAGCTAGATCTACTGTCTCTATTATATTATGACAGACCAGCTTGATCTACTGTCTATATTATAATATGACAGACCAGCTAGATCGACTGTCTCTATTATAACATGACAGACCAGCTAGATCTACTGTCTTTTTAATAATGTTACAAACCAGCTAGATCTACTGTCTCTATTATAATATGACAGACCAGCTAGATCTACTGTCTCTCTTATATTATGACAGACCAGCTTGATCTACTGTCTATATTATAATATGACAGACCAGCTAGATCGACTGTCTCTATTATAATATGACAGACCAGCTAGATCTAATGTCTCTATTATAATATGACAGACCAGCTAGATCTACTGTCTCTATTATATTATGACAGACCAGCTAGATCTACTGTCTCTATTATATTATGACAGACCAGCTGGATCTACTGTCTTTTAATAATGTTACAAACCAGCTAGATCTACTGTCTCTATTAGATTATGACAGACCAGCTAGAACTACTGTCTCTATTATAATATGACAGACCAGCTAGATCTACAGTCTCTATTACATTATGACAGACCAGCTAGATCTACTGTCTCTTTTATATTATGACAGACCAGCTAGATCTACTGTCTTTTAATAATGTTACAAACCAGCTAGATCTACTGTCTCTATTAGATTATGACAGACCAGCTAGAACTACTGTCTCTATTATAATATGACAGACCAGCTAGATCTACAGTCTCTATTACATTATGACAGACCAGCTAGATCTACTGTCTCTTTTATATTATGACAGACCAGCTAGAACTACTGTCTCTATTATAATATGACAGACCAGCTAGATCTACTGACTCTATTATAATATGACAGACCAGCTACATCTACTGTCTCTATTATAATATGACAGACCAGCTAGATCTACTGTCTCTATTATAACATGACAGACCAGCTAGATCTACTGTCTCTATTACATTATGACAGACCAGCTAGATCACCTGTCTCTATTATATTATGACAGACCAGCTAGATCTATTGTCTTTTTAATAATGTTACAAACCAGCTAGATCTACTGTCTCTATTAGATTATGACAGACCAGCTAGAACTACTGTCTCTATTATAATATGACAGACCAGCTAGATCTACAGTCTCTATTACATTATGACAGACCAGCTAGATCTACTGTCTCTTTTATATTATGACAGACCAGCTAGATCTACTGTCTTTTTAATAATGTTACAAACCAGCTAGATCTACTGTCTCTATTAGATTATGACAGACAAGCTACAACTAATGTCTCTATTATATTATGACAGACCAGCAAGATCTACTGTCTCTATTATAATATGACAGACCAGCTAGATCTACTGTCTCAATTATTTTATGACAGACAAGCTAGAACTAATGTCTCTATTATATTATGACAGACCAGCAAGATCTACTGTCTCTATTATAATATGACAGACCAGCTAGATCTACTGTTTTTAATAATGTTACAAACCAGCTAGATCTACTGTCTCTATTATAATATGACAGACCAGCTAGATCTAATGTCTCTATTAGATTATGACAGACCAGCTAGAACTACTGTCTCTATTATAATATGACAGACCAGCTACATCTACTGTCTCTATTATAATATGACAGACCAGCTAGATCTACAGTCTCTATTACATTATGACAGACCAGCTAGATCTACTGTCTCTTTTATATTATGACAGACCAGCTAGATCTACAGTCTCTATTAGATTACGACAGACAAGCTAGAACTAATGTCTCTATTATAATGACAGACCAGCTAGATCTTCTGTCTCTATTATAACATGACAGACCAGCTAGATCTACTGTCTTTTTAATAATGTTACAAACCAGCTAGATCTACTGTCTCTATTATAATATGACAGACCAGCTAGATCTAATGTCTCTATTAGATTATGACAGACCAGCTAGAACTACTGTCTCTATTATAATATGACAGACCAGCTAGATCTACTGTCTCTATTATAATATGACAGACCAGCTACATCTACTGTCTCTATTATAATATGACAGACCAGCTACATCTTCTGTCTCTATTATAACATGACAGACCAGCTAGATCTTCTGTCTCTATTATAATATGACAGACCAGCTAGATCTACTGTCTTCTTTATATTATGACAGACCAGCTTGATCTACTGTCTCTATTATAATATGACAGACCAGCTAGATCTACAGTCTCTATTACATTATGACAGACCAGCTAGATCTACTCTCTCTTTTATATTATGACAGACCAGCTAGATCTACTGTCTCAATTATTTTATGACAGACAAGCTACAACTAATGTCTCTATTATATTATGACAGACCAGCAAGATCTACTGTCTCTATTATAATATGACAGACCAGCTAGATCTACTGTCTTTTTAATAATGTTACAAACCAGCTAGATCTACTGTCTCTTTTATAATATGACAGACCAGCTAGATCTAATGTCTCTATTAGATTATGACAGACCAGCTAGAACTACGGTCTCTATTATAATATGACAGACCAGCTAGATCTACTGTCTCTATTATAATATGACAGACCAGCTATATCTACTGTCTCTCTTATATTATGACAGACCAGCTTGATCTACTGTCTATATTATAATATGACAGACCAGCTAGATCAACTGTCTCTATTATAATATGACAGACCAGCTAGATCTACTGTCTCTATTATAATATGACAGACCAGCTAGATCTACAGTCTCTATTACATTATGACAGACCAGCTAGATCTACTCTCTCTTTTATATTATGACAGACCAGCTAGATCTACTGTCTCAATTATTTTATGACAGACAAGCTACAACTAATGTCTCTATTATATTATGACAGACCAGCAAGATCTACTGTCTCTATTATAATATGACAGACCAGCTAGATCTACTGTCTTTTTAATAATGTTACAAACCAGCTAGATCTACTATCTCTATTATAATATGACAGACCAGCTAGATCTAATGTCTCTATTAGATTATGACAGACCAGCTAGAACTACTGTCTCTATTATAATATGACAGACCAGCTACATCTACTATCTCTATTATAATATGACAGACCAGCTACATCTACTGTCTCTATTATAACATGACAGACCAGCTAGATCTTCTGTCTCTATTATAATATGACAGACCAGCTAGATCTACTGTCTCTCTTATATTATGACAGACCAGCTTGATCTACTGTCTATATTATAATATGACAGACCAGCTAGATCGAGTGTCTCTATTATAATATGACAGACCAGCTACATCTACTGTCTCTATTATAATATGACAGACCAGCTACATCTTCTGTCTCTATTATAACATGACAGACCAGCTAGATCTTCTGTCTCTATTATAATATGACAGACCAGCTTGATCTACTGTCTATATTATAATATGACAGACCAGCTAGATCTAATGTCTCTATTAGATTATGACAGAAAAGCTAGATCTACTGTCTCTATTATAATATGACAGACCAGCTAGATCTTCCGTCTTTTTAATAATGTTACAAACCAGCTAGATCTACTGTCTCTATTATAATATGACAGACCAGCTAGATCTACTGTCTCTCTTATATTATGACAGACCAGCTTGATCTACTGTCTATATTATAATATGACAGACCAGCTAGATCGACTGTCTCTATTATAACATGACAGACCAGCTAGATCAACTGTCTTTTTAATAATGTTACAAACCAGCTAGATCTACTGTCTCTATTATAATATGACAGACCAGCTAGATCTACTCTCTCTTATATTATGACAGACCAGCTTGATCTACTGTCTATATTATAATATGACAGACCAGCTAGATCGACTGTCTCTATTATAATATGACAGACCAGCTAGATCTAATGTCTCTATTAGATTATGACAGACCAGCAGGAACTACTGTCTCTATTATAATATGACAGACCAGCTAGATCTACTGTCTCCATTATAATATGACAGACCAGCTACATCTACTGTCTCTATTATAATATGACAGACCAGCTAGATCTACTGTCTCTATTATAACATGACAGACCAGCTAGATCTACTGTCTGTATTACATTATGACAGACCAGCTAGATCACCTGTCTCTATTATATTATGACAGACCAGCTAGATCTATTGTCTTTTAATAATGTTACAAACCAGCTAGATCTACTGTCTCTATTATAATATGACAGACCAGCTAGATCTACTGTCTCTATTATAATATGACAGACCAGCTAGATCTACTGTCTCTCTTATATTATGACAGACCAGCTTGATCTACTGTCCATATTATAATAAGACAGAACAGCTAGATCTAATGTCTCTATTAGATTATGACAGACCAGCTAGAACTACTGTCTCTATTATAATATGACAGACCAGCAAGATCTACTGTCACTATTATAATATGACAGACCAGCTAGATCTACTGTCTCTATTATAATATGACAGACCAGCTACATCTACTGTCTCTATTATAATATGACAGACCAGCTAGATCTACTGTCTCTATTATAACATGACAGAACAGCTAGATCTACTGTCTCTATTATAATATGACAGACCAGCTAGATCTACAGTCTCTATTACATTATGACAGACCAGCTAGATCTACTGTCTCAATTATTTTATGACAGACAAGCTAGAACTAATGTCTCTATTATATTATGACAGACCAGCAAGATCTACTGTCTCTATTATAATATGACAGACCAGCTAGATCTACTGTCTTTTAATAATGTTACAAACCAGCTAGATCTACTGTCTCTATTATAATATGACAGACCAGCTAGATCTAATGTCTCTATTAGATTATGACAGACCAGCTAGAACTACTGTCTCTATTATAATATGACAGACCAGCTACATCTACTGTCTCTATTATAATATGACAGACCAGCTAGATCTACAGTCTCTATTACATTATGACAGACCAGCTAGATATACTGTCTCTTTTATATTATGACAGACCAGCTAGATCTACAGTCTCTATTAGATTACGACAGACAAGCTAGAACTAATGTCTCTATTATATTATGACAGACCAGCAAGATCTACTGTCTCTATTATATTATGACAGACCAGCAAGATCTACTGTCTTTTTAATAATGTTACAAACCAGCTAGATCTACTGTCTCTATTATAATATGACAGACCAGCTAGAACTACTGTCTCTATTATAATATGACAGACCAGCTACATCTACTATCTCTATTATAATATGACAGACCAGCTACATCTACTGTCTCTATTATAACATGACAGACCAGCTAGATCTTCTGTCTCTATTATAATATGACAGACCAGCTAGATCTACTGTCTCTATTATAATATGACAGACCAGCTTGATCTACTGTCTCTATTATAATATGACAGACCAGCTAGATCTACAGTCTCTATTACATTATGACAGACCAGCTAGATCTACTCTCTTTTATATTATGACAGACCAGCTAGATCTACTGTCTCAATTATTTTATGACAGACAAGCTACAACTAATGTCTCTATTATATTATGACAGACCAGCAAGATCTACTGTCTCTATTATAATATGACAGACCAGCTAGATCTACTGTCTTTTTAATAATGTTACAAACCAGCTAGATCTACTATCTCTATTATAATATGACAGACCAGCTAGATCTAATGTCTCTATTAGATTATGACAGACCAGCTAGAACTACTGTCTCTATTATAATATGACAGACCAGCTAGATCTACTGTCTCTATTATATTATGACAGACCAGCTAGATCTACAGTCTCTATTACATTATGACAGACCAGCTAGATCTACTCTCTTTTATATTATGACAGACCAGCTAGATCTACTGTCTCAATTATTTTATGACAGACAAGCTACAACTAATGTCTCTATTATATTATGACAGACCAGCAAGATCTACTGTCTCTATTATAATATGACAGACCAGCTAGATCTACTGTCTCATTATTTTATGACAGACAAGCTAGAACTAATGTCTCTATTATATTATGACAGACCAGCAAGATCTACTGTCTCTATTATAATATGACAGACCAGCTAGATCTACTGTCTTTTTAATAATGTTACAAACCAGCTAGATCTACTGTCTCTATTATAATATGACAGACCAGCTAGATCTAATGTCTCTATTAGATTATGACAGACCAGCTAGAACTACTGTCTCTATTATAATATGACAGACCAGCTACATCTACTGTCTCTATTATAATATGACAGACCAGCTAGATCTACAGTCTCTATTACATTATGACAGACCAGCTAGATCTACTGTCTCTTTTATATTATGACAGACCAGCTAGATCTACAGTCTCTATTAGATTACGACAGACAAGCTAGAACTAATGTCTCTATTATATTATGACAGACCAGCAAGATCTACTGTCTCTATTATAATATGACAGACCAGCTAGATCTACTGTCTTTTTAATAATGTTACAAACCAGCTAAATCTACTGTCTCTATTATAATATGACAGACCAGCTAGATCTAATGTCTCTATTAGATTATGACAGCCCAGCTAGAACTACTGTCTCTATTATAATTTGACAGACCAGCTACATCTACTGTCTCTATTATAATATGACAGACCAGCTACATCTACTGTCTCTATTATAATATGACAGACCAGCTACATCTTCTGTCTCTATTATAACATGACAGACCAGCTAGATCTTCTGTCTCTATTATAATATGACAGACCAGCTAGATCTACTGTCTCTCTTATATTATGACAGACCAGCTTGATCTACTGTCTCTATTATAATATGACAGACCAGCTAGATCTACAGTCTCTATTACATTATGACAGACCAGCTAGATCTACTCTCTCTTTTATATTATGACAGACCAGCTAGATCTACTGTCTCATTATTTTATGACAGACAAGCTACAACTAATGTCTCTATTATATTATGACAGACCAGCAAGATCTACTGTCTCTATTATAATATGACAGACCAGCTAGATCTACTGTCTTTTTAATAATGTTACAAACCAGCTAGATCTACTATCTCTATTATAATATGACAGACCAGCTAGATCTAATGTCTCTATTAGATTATGACAGACCAGCTAGAACTACTGTCTCTATTATAATATGACAGACCAGCTAGATCTTCTGTCTCTATTATAATATGACAGACCAGCTAGATCTACTGTCTCTCTTATATTATACACAGACCAGCTTGATCTACTGTCTATATTATAATATGACAGACCAGCTAGATCAACTGTCTCTATTAGATTATGACAGACCAGCTAGATCTACTGTCTCTATTATAATATGACAGACCAGCTAGATCTACAGTCTCTATTACATTATGACAGACCAGCTAGATCTACTCTCTCTTTTATATTATGACAGACCAGCTAGATCTACTGTCTCAATTATTTTATGACAGACAAGCTACAACTAATGTCTCTATTATATTATGACAGACCAGCAAGATCTACTGTCTCTATTATAATATGACAGACCAGCTAGATCTACTGTCTTTTTAATATTGTTACAAACCAGCTAGATCTACTATCTCTATTATAATATGACAGACCAGCTAGATCTAATGTCTCTATTATAATATGACAGACCAGCTAGATCTACTGTCTCTCTTATATTATGACAGACCAGCTTGATCTACTGTCTATATTATAATATGACAGACCAGCTAGATCGACTGTCTCTATTATAATATGACAGACCAGCTAGATCTAATGTCTCTATTACATTATGACAGACCAGCTAGATCACCTGTCTCTATTATATTATGACAGACCAGCTAGATCTATTGTCTTTTAATAATGTTACAAACCAGCTAGATCTACTGTCTCTATTAGATTATGACAGACCAGCTAGAACTACTGTCTCTATTATAATATGACAGACCAGCTAGATCTTCCGTCTTTTTAATAATGTTACAAACCAGCTAGATCTACTGTCTCTATTATAATATGACAGACCAGCTAGATCTACTGTCTCTCTTATATTATGACAGACCAGCTTGATCTACTGTCTATATTATAATATGACAGACCAGCTAGATCGACTGTCTCTATTATAACATGACAGACCAGCTAGATCAACTGTCTTTTTAATAATGTTACAAACCAGCTAGATCTAATGTCTCTATTAGATTATGACAGACCAGCTAGATCTACTGTCTCTCTTATATTATGACAGTCCAGCTTGATCTACTGTCTATATTATAATATGACAGACCAGCTAGATCGACTGTCTCTATTATAATATGACAGACCAGCTAGATCTAATGTCTCTATTAGATTATGACAGACCAGCTAGAACTACTGTCTCTATTATAATATGACAGACCAGCTAGATCTAATGTCTCTATTAGATTATGACAGACCAGCTAGAACTACTGTCTCTATTATAATATGACAGACCAGCTAGATCTAATGTCTCTATTAGATTATGACAGACCAGCTAGATCTAATGTCTCTATTATATTATGACAGACCAGCTAGATCTACTGTCTCTATTATAATATGACAGACCAGCTAGATCTAATGTCTCTATTAGATTATGACAGACCAGCTAGAACTACTGTCTCTATTATAATATGACAGACCAGCTACATCTACTGTCTCTATTATAATATGACAGACCAGCTAGATCTACTCTCTCTTTTATATTATGACAGACCAGCTAGATCTACTGTCTCAATTATTTTATGACAGACAAGCTACAACTAATGTCTCTATTATATTATGACAGACCAGCAAGATCTACTGTCTCTATTATAATATGACAGACCAGCTAGATCTACTGTCTTTTTAATAATGTTACAAACCAGCTAGATCTACTATCTCTATTATAATATGACAGACCAGCTAGATCTAATGTCTCTATTAGATTATGACAGACCAGCTAGAACTACTGTCTCTATTATAATATGACAGACCAGCTAGATCTTCTGTCTCTATTATAATATGACAGACCAGCTAGATCTACTGTCTCTCTTATATTATACACAGACCAGCTTGATCTACTGTCTATATTATAATATGACAGACCAGCTAGATCAACTGTCTCTATTAGATTATGACAGACCAGCTAGATCTACTGTCTCTATTATAATATGACAGACCAGCTAGATCTACAGTCTCTATTACATTATGACAGACCAGCTAGATCTACTCTCTCTTTTATATTATGACAGACCAGCTAGATCTACTGTCTCAATTATTTTATGACAGACAAGCTACAACTAATGTCTCTATTATATTATGACAGACCAGCAAGATCTACTGTCTCTATTATAATATGACAGACCAGCTAGATCTACTGTCTTTTTAATATTGTTACAAACCAGCTAGATCTACTATCTCTATTATAATATGACAGACCAGCTAGATCTAATGTCTCTATTATAATATGACAGACCAGCTAGATCTACTGTCTCTCTTATATTATGACAGACCAGCTTGATCTACTGTCTATATTATAATATGACAGACCAGCTAGATCGACTGTCTCTATTATAATATGACAGACCAGCTAGATCTAATGTCTCTATTACATTATGACAGACCAGCTAGATCACCTGTCTCTATTATATTATGACAGACCAGCTAGATCTATTGTCTTTTTAATAATGTTACAAACCAGCTAGATCTACTGTCTCTATTAGATTATGACAGACCAGCTAGAACTACTGTCTCTATTATAATATGACAGACCAGCTAGATCTTCCGTCTTTTTAATAATGTTACAAACCAGCTAGATCTACTGTCTCTATTATAATATGACAGACCAGCTAGATCTACTGTCTCTCTTATATTATGACAGACCAGCTTGATCTACTGTCTATATTATAATATGACAGACCAGCTAGATCGACTGTCTCTATTATAACATGACAGACCAGCTAGATCAACTGTCTTTTTAATAATGTTACAAACCAGCTAGATCTACTGTCTCTATTATAATATGACAGACCAGCTAGATCTACTGTCTCTCTTATATTATGACAGACCAGCTTGATCTACTGTCTATATTATAATATGACAGACCAGCTAGATCGACTGTCTCTATTATAATATGACAGACCAGCTAGATCTAATGTCTCTATTAGATTATGACAGACCAGCTAGAACTACTGTCTCTATTATAATATGACAGACCAGCTAGATCTACTGACTCTATTATAATATGACAGACCAGCTACATCTACTGTCTCTATTATAATATGACAGACCAGCTAGATCTACTGTCTCTATTATAATATGACAGACCAGCTAGATCGACTGTCTCTATTATAATATGACAGACCAGCTAGAACTACTGTCTCTATTATAATATGACAGACCAGCAAGATCTACTGTCACTATTATAATATGACAGACCAGCTAGATCTACTGTCTCTATTATAATATGACAGACCAGCTACATCTACTGTCTCTATTATAATATGACAGACCAGCTAGATCTACTGTCTCTATTATAACATGACAGAACAGCTAGATCTACTGTCTCTATTACATTATGACAGACCAGCTAGATCACCTGTCTCTATTATATTATGACAGACCAGCTAGATCTACTGTCTTTTTAATAATGTTACAAACCAGCTAGATCTACTGTCTCTATTAGATTATGACAGACCAGCTAGAACTACTGTCTCTATTATAATATGACAGACCAGCTAGATCTACTGTCTCTATTATAATATGACAGACCAGCTAGATCTACAGTCTCTATTACATTATGACAGACCAGCTAGATCTACTGTCTCAATTATTTTATGACAGACAAGCTAGAACTAATGTCTCTATTATATTATGACAGACCAGCAAGATCTACTGTCTCTATTATAATATGACAGACCAGCTAGATCTACTGTCTTTTTAATAATGTTACAAACCAGCTAGATCTACTGTCTCTATTATAATATGACAGACCAGCTAGATCTAATGTCTCTATTAGATTATGACAGACCAGCTAGAACTACTGTCTCTATTATAATATGACAGACCAGCTACATCTACTGTCTCTATTATAATATGACAGACCAGCTAGATCTACAGTCTCTATTACATTATGACAGACCAGCTAGATCTACTGTCTCTTTTATATTATGACAGACCAGCTAGATCTACAGTCTCTATTAGATTATGACAGACGAGCTAGAACTAATGTCTCTATTATATTATGACAGACCAGCAAGATCTACTGTCTCTATTATAATATGACAGACCAGCTAGATCTACTGTCTTTTTAATAATGTTACAAACCAGCTAGATCTACTGTCTCTATTATAATATGACAGACCAGCTAGATCTAATGTCTCTATTAGATTATGACAGACCAGCTAGAACTACTGTCTCTATTATAATATGACAGACCAGCTACATCTACTGTCTCTATTATAATATGACAGACCAGCTACATCTACTGTCTCTATTATAATATGACAGACCAGCTACATCTTCTGTCTCTATTATAACATGACAGACCAGCTAGATCTTCTGTCTCTATTATAATATGACAGACCAGCTAGATCTACTGTCTCTCTTATATTATGACAGACCAGCTTGATCTACTGTCTCTATTATAATATGACAGACCAGCTAGATCTACAGTCTCTATTACATTATGACAGACCAGCTAGATCTACTCTCTCTTTTATATTATGACAGACTAGCTAGATCTACTGTCTCAATTATTTTATGACAGACAAGCTACAACTAATGTCTCTATTATTTTATGACAGACCAGCTAGATCTACTGTCTCTATTATAATATGACAGACCAGCTAGATCTACTGTCTTTTTAATAATGTTACAAACCAGCTAGATCTACTATCTCTATTACAATATGACAGACCAGCTAGATCTACTGTCTCTATTAGATTATGACAGACCAGCTAGAACTACTGTCTCTATTATAATATGACAGACCAGCTAGATCTACTGTCTCTATTATAATATGACAGACCAGCTAGATCTACTGTCTCTTTTATATTATGACAGACCAGCTTGAACTACTGTCTCTATTATAATATGACAGACCAGCTAGATCTACTGTCTCTATTATAATCTGACAGACCAGCTAGATCTACTCTCTCTTTTATATTATGACAGACCAGCTAGATCTACTGTCTCAATTATTTTATGACAGACAAGCTAGAACTAATGTCTCTATTATATTATGACAGACCAGCAAGATCTACTGTCTCTATTATAATATGACAGACCAGCTAGATCTACTGTCTTTTTAATAATGTTACAAACCAGCTAGATCTACTATCTCTATTATAATATGACAGACCAGCTAGATCTAATGTCTCTATTAGATTATGACAGACCAGCTAGAACTACTGTCTCTATTATAATATGACAGACCAGCTAGATCTACTCTCTCTTTTATATTATGACAGACCAGCTAGATCTACTGTCTCAATTATTTTATGACAGACAAGCTAGATCTACTGTCTCTTTTATATTATGACAGACCAGCTAGATCTACTGTCTCATTATTTTATGACAGACAAGCTAGAACTAATGTCTCTATTATATTATGACAGACCAGCAAGATCTACTGTCTCTATTATAATATGACAGACATGCTAGATCTACTGTCTCAATTATTTTATGACAGACAAGCTAGAACTAATGTCTCTATTATATTATGACAGACCAGCAAGATCTACTGTCTCTATTATAATATGACAGACCAGCTAGATCTACTGTCTTTTAATAATGTTACAAACCAGCTAGATCTACTGTCTCTATTATAATATGACAGACCAGCTAGATCTAATGTCTCTATTAGATTATGACAGACCAGCTAGAACTACTGTCTCTATTATAATATGACAGACCAGCTACATCTACTGTCTCTATTATAATATGACAGACCAGCTAGATCTACAGTCTCTATTACATTATGACAGACCAGCTAGATCTACTGTCTCTTTTATATTATGACAGACCAGCTAGATCTACAGTCTCTATTAGATTACGACAGACAAGCTAGAACTAATGTCTCTATTATATTATGACAGACCAGCAAGATCTACTGTCTCTATTATAATATGACAGACCAGCTAGATCTACTGTCTTTTTAATAATGTTACAAACCAGCTAGATCTACTGTCTCTATTATAATATGACAGACCAGCTAGATCTAATGTCTCTATTAGATTATGACAGACCAGCTAGAACTACTGTCTCTATTATAATATGACAGACCAGCTACATCTACTGTCTCTATTATAATATGACAGACCAGCTACATCTACTGTCTCTATTATAATATGACAGACCAGCTACATCTTCTGTCTCTATTATAACATGACAGACCAGCTAGATCTTCTGTCTCTATTATAATATGACAGACCAGCTAGATCTACTGTCTCTCTTATATTATGACAGACCAGCTTGATCTACTGTCTCTATTATAATATGACAGACCAGCTAGATCTACAGTCTCTATTACATTATGACAGACCAGCTAGATCTACTCTCTCTTTATATTATGACAGACCAGCTAGATCTACTGTCTCAATTATTTTATGACAGACAAGCTACAACTAATGTCTCTATTATATTATGACAGACCAGCAAGATCTACTGTCTCTATTATAATATGACAGACCAGCTAGATCTACTGTCTTTTTAATAATGTTACAAACCAGCTAGATCTACTATCTCTATTATAATATGACAGACCAGCTAGATCTAATGTCTCTATTAGATTATGACAGACCAGCTAGAACTACTGTCTCTATTATAATATGACAGACCAGCTAGATCTTCTGTCTCTATTATAATATGACAGACCAGCTAGATCTACTGTCTCTCTTATATTATACACAGACCAGCTTGATCTACTGTCTATATTATAATATGACAGACCAGCTAGATCAACTGTCTCTATTAGATTATGACAGACCAGCTAGATCTACTGTCTCTATTATAATATGACAGACCAGCTAGATCTACAGTCTCTATTACATTATGACAGACCAGCTAGATCTACTCTCTTTTATATTATGACAGACCAGCTAGATCTACTGTCTCAATTATTTTATGACAGACAAGCTACAACTAATGTCTCTATTATATTATGACAGACCAGCAAGATCTACTGTCTCTATTATAATATGACAGACCAGCTAGATCTACTGTCTTTTTAATATTGTTACAAACCAGCTAGATCTACTATCTCTATTATAATATGACAGACCAGCTAGATCTAATGTCTCTATTATAATATGACAGACCAGCTAGATCTACTGTCTCTCTTATATTATGACAGACCAGCTTGATCTACTGTCTATATTATAATATGACAGACCAGCTAGATCGACTGTCTCTATTATAATATGACAGACCAGCTAGATCTAATGTCTCTATTACATTATGACAGACCAGCTAGATCACCTGTCTCTATTATATTATGACAGACCAGCTAGATCTATTGTCTTTTTAATAATGTTACAAACCAGCTAGATCTACTGTCTCTATTAGATTATGACAGACCAGCTAGAACTACTGTCTCTATTATAATATGACAGACCAGCTAGATCTTCCGTCTTTTTAATAATGTTACAAACCAGCTAGATCTACTGTCTCTATTATAATATGACAGACCAGCTAGATCTACTGTCTCTCTTATATTATGACAGACCAGCTTGATCTACTGTCTATATTATAATATGACAGACCAGCTAGATCGACTGTCTCTATTATAACATGACAGACCAGCTAGATCAACTGTCTTTTTAATAATGTTACAAACCAGCTAGATCTACTGTCTCTATTATAATATGACAGACCAGCTAGATCTACTGTCTCTCTTATATTATGACAGACCAGCTTGATCTACTGTCTATATTATAATATGACAGACCAGCTAGATCGACTGTCTCTATTATAATATGACAGACCAGCTAGATCTAATGTCTCTATTAGATTATGACAGACCAGCTAGAACTACTGTCTCTATTATAATATGACAGACCAGCTAGATCTACTGACTCTATTATAATATGACAGACCAGCTACATCTACTGTCTCTATTATAATATGACAGACCAGCTAGATCTACTGTCTCTATTATAATATGACAGACCAGCTAGATCGACTGTCTCTATTATAATATGACAGACCAGCTAGAACTACTGTCTCTATTATAATATGACAGACCAGCAAGATCTACTGTCACTATTATAATATGACAGACCAGCTAGATCTACTGTCTCTATTATAATATGACAGACCAGCTACATCTACTGTCTCTATTATAATATGACAGACCAGCTAGATCTACTGTCTCTATTATAACATGACAGAACAGCTAGATCTACTGTCTCTATTACATTATGACAGACCAGCTAGATCACCTGTCTCTATTATATTATGACAGACCAGCTAGATCTACTGTCTTTTTAATAATGTTACAAACCAGCTAGATCTACTGTCTCTATTAGATTATGACAGACCAGCTAGAACTACTGTCTCTATTATAATATGACAGACCAGCTAGATCTACTGTCTCTATTATAATATGACAGACCAGCTAGATCTACAGTCTCTATTACATTATGACAGACCAGCTAGATCTACTGTCTCAATTATTTTATGACAGACAAGCTAGAACTAATGTCTCTATTATATTATGACAGACCAGCAAGATCTACTGTCTCTATTATAATATGACAGACCAGCTAGATCTACTGTCTTTTTAATAATGTTACAAACCAGCTAGATCTACTGTCTCTATTATAATATGACAGACCAGCTAGATCTAATGTCTCTATTAGATTATGACAGACCAGCTAGAACTACTGTCTCTATTATAATATGACAGACCAGCTACATCTACTGTCTCTATTATAATATGACAGACCAGCTAGATCTACAGTCTCTATTACATTATGACAGACCAGCTAGATCTACTGTCTCTTTTATATTATGACAGACCAGCTAGATCTACAGTCTCTATTAGATTATGACAGACGAGCTAGAACTAATGTCTCTATTATATTATGACAGACCAGCAAGATCTACTGTCTCTATTATAATATGACAGACCAGCTAGATCTACTGTCTTTTTAATAATGTTACAAACCAGCTAGATCTACTGTCTCTATTATAATATGACAGACCAGCTAGATCTAATGTCTCTATTAGATTATGACAGACCAGCTAGAACTACTGTCTCTATTATAATATGACAGACCAGCTACATCTACTGTCTCTATTATAATATGACAGACCAGCTACATCTACTGTCTCTATTATAATATGACAGACCAGCTACATCTTCTGTCTCTATTATAACATGACAGACCAGCTAGATCTTCTGTCTCTATTATAATATGACAGACCAGCTAGATCGACTGTCTCTATTATAATATGACAGACCAGCTAGATCTAATGTCTCTATTAGATTATGACAGACCAGCTAGAACTACTGTCTCTATTATAATATGACAGACCAGCTAGATCTACTGACTCTATTATAATATGACAGACCAGCTACATCTACTGTCTCTATTATAATATGACAGACCAGCTAGATCTACTGTCTCTATTATAATATGACAGACCAGCTAGATCGACTGTCTCTATTATAATATGACAGACCAGCTAGAACTACTGTCTCTATTATAATATGACAGACCAGCAAGATCTACTGTCACTATTATAATATGACAGACCAGCTAGATCTACTGTCTCTATTATAATATGACAGACCAGCTACATCTACTGTCTCTATTATAATATGACAGACCAGCTAGATCTACTGTCTCTATTATAACATGACAGAACAGCTAGATCTACTGTCTCTATTACATTATGACAGACCAGCTAGATCACCTGTCTCTATTATATTATGACAGACCAGCTAGATCTACTGTCTTTTTAATAATGTTACAAACCAGCTAGATCTACTGTCTCTATTAGATTATGACAGACCAGCTAGAACTACTGTCTCTATTATAATATGACAGACCAGCTAGATCTACTGTCTCTATTATAATATGACAGACCAGCTAGATCTACAGTCTCTATTACATTATGACAGACCAGCTAGATCTACTGTCTCAATTATTTTATGACAGACAAGCTAGAACTAATGTCTCTATTATATTATGACAGACCAGCAAGATCTACTGTCTCTATTATAATATGACAGACCAGCTAGATCTACTGTCTTTTTAATAATGTTACAAACCAGCTAGATCTACTGTCTCTATTATAATATGACAGACCAGCTAGATCTAATGTCTCTATTAGATTATGACAGACCAGCTAGAACTACTGTCTCTATTATAATATGACAGACCAGCTACATCTACTGTCTCTATTATAATATGACAGACCAGCTAGATCTACAGTCTCTATTACATTATGACAGACCAGCTAGATCTACTGTCTCTTTTATATTATGACAGACCAGCTAGATCTACAGTCTCTATTAGATTATGACAGACGAGCTAGAACTAATGTCTCTATTATATTATGACAGACCAGCAAGATCTACTGTCTCTATTATAATATGACAGACCAGCTAGATCTACTGTCTTTTTAATAATGTTACAAACCAGCTAGATCTACTGTCTCTATTATAATATGACAGACCAGCTAGATCTAATGTCTCTATTAGATTATGACAGACCAGCTAGAACTACTGTCTCTATTATAATATGACAGACCAGCTACATCTACTGTCTCTATTATAATATGACAGACCAGCTACATCTACTGTCTCTATTATAATATGACAGACCAGCTACATCTTCTGTCTCTATTATAACATGACAGACCAGCTAGATCTTCTGTCTCTATTATAATATGACAGACCAGCTAGATCTACTGTCTCTCTTATATTATGACAGACCAGCTTGATCTACTGTCTCTATTATAATATGACAGACCAGCTAGATCTACAGTCTCTATTACATTATGACAGACCAGCTAGATCTACTCTCTCTTTTATATTATGACAGACTAGCTAGATCTACTGTCTCAATTATTTTATGACAGACAAGCTACAACTAATGTCTCTATTATATTATGACAGACCAGCAAGATCTACTGTCTCTATTATAATATGACAGACCAGCTAGATCTACTGTCTTTTTAATAATGTTACAAACCAGCTAGATCTACTATCTCTATTATAATATGACAGACCAGCTAGATCTAATGTCTCTATTAGATTATGACAGACCAGCTAGAACTACTGTCTCTATTATAATATGACAGACCAGCTACATCTACTATCTCTATTATAATATGACAGACCAGCTACATCTACTGTCTCTATTATAACATGACAGACCAGCTAGATCTTCTGTCTCTATTATAATATGACAGACCAGCTAGATCTACTGTCTCTCTTATATTATGACAGACCAGCTTGATCTACTGTCTATATTATAATATGACAGACCAGCTAGATCGAGTGTCTCTATTATAATATGACAGACCAGCTACATCTACTGTCTCTATTATAATATGACAGACCAGCTACATCTTCTGTCTCTAGTATAACATGACAGACCAGCTAGATCTTCTGTCTCTATTATAATATGACAGACCAGCTTGATCTACTGTCTCTATTATAATATGACAGACCAGCTAGATCTACTGTCTCTATTATAATATGACAGACAAGCTACATCTACTGTCTCTATTATAATATGACAGACCAGCTAGATCTACTGTCTCTCTTATATTATGACAGACCAGCTTGATCTACTGTCTATATTATAATATGATAGACCAGCTAGATCTACTGTCTATATTATAATATGACAGACCAGCTAGATCGACTGTCTCTATTAGATTATGACAGACCAGCTAGATCTACTGTCTCCATTATAATATGACAGACCAGCTAGATCTACAGTCTCTATTACATTATGACAGACCAGCTAGATCTACTGTCTCTATTACATTATGACAGACCAGCTAGATCACCTGTCTCTATTATATTATGACAGACCAGCTAGATCTATTGTCTTTTTAATAATGTTACAAACCAGCTAGATCTACTGTCTCTATTAGATTATGACAGACCAGCTAGAACTACTGTCTCTATTATAATATGACAGACCAGCTAGATCTACTGTCTTTTTAATAATGTTACAAACCAGCTAGATCTACTGTCTCTATTATAATATGACAGACCAGCTAGATCTAATGTCTCTATTAGATTATGACAAACCAGCTAGAACTACTGTCTCTATTATAATATGACAGACTAGCTAGATCTACTGTCTCTATTACAATATGACAGACCAGCTAGATCTACTGTCTCTATTACATTATGACAGACCAGCTAGATCTACTGTCTCTATTATAATATGACAGACCAGCTAGATCTACAGTCTCTATTACATTATGACAGACCAGCTAGATCTACTGTCTCTTTTATATTATGACAGACATGCTAGATCTACTGTCTCAATTATTTTATGACAGACAAGCTAGAACTAATGTCTCTATTATATTATGACAGACCAGCAAGATCTACTGTCTCTATTATAATATGACAGACCAGCTAGATCTACTGTCTTTTTAATAATGTTACAAACCAGCTAGATCTACTATCTCTATTATAATATGACAGACCAGCTAGATCTAATGTCTCTATTAGATTATGACAGACCAGCTAGAACTACTGTCTCTATTATAATATGACAGACCAGCTGGATCTACTGACTCTATTATAATATGACAGACCAGCTACATCTACTGTCTCTATTATAATATGACAGACCAGCTAGATCTACTGTCTCTATTATAACATGACAGACCAGCTAGATCTACTGTCTCTATTACATTATGACAGACCAGCTAGATCACCTGTCTCTATTATATTATGACAGACCAGCTAGATCTATTGTCTTTTTAATAATGTTACAAACCAGCTAGATCTACTGTCTCTGTTAGATTATGACAGACCAGCTAGAACTACTGTCTCTATTATAATATGACAGACCAGCTAGATCTACTGTGTTTTTAATAATGTTACAAACCAGCTAGATCTACTGTCTCTATTATAATATGACAGACCAGCTAGATCTAATGTCTCTATTAGATTATGACAGACCAGCTAGAACTACTGTCTCTATTATAATATGACAGACCAGCTAGATCTACTGACTCTATTATAATATGACAGACCAGCTACATCTACTGTCTCTATTATAATATGACAGACCAGCTAGATCTACTGTCTCTATTATAACATGACAGACCAGCTAGATCTACTGTCTCTATTACATTATGACAGACCAGCTAGATCACCTGTCTCTATTATATTATGACAGACCAGCTAGATCTATTGTCTTTTTAATAATGTTACAAACCAGCTAGATCTACTGTCTCTATTAGATTATGACAGACCAGCTAGAACTACTGTCTCTATTATAATATGACAGACCAGCTAGATCTACTGTGTTTTTAATAATGTTACAAACCAGCTAGATCTACTGTCTCTATTATAATATGACAGACCAGCTAGATCTAATGTCTCTATTAGATTATGACAGACCAGCTAGAACTACTGTCTCTATTATAATATGACAGACCAGCTACATCTACTGTCTCTATTATAATATGACAGACCAGCTAGATCTACAGTCTCTATTACATTATGACAGACCAGCTAGATCTACTGTCTCTATTATAATATGACAGACCAGCTAGATCTACAGTCTCTATTACATTATGACAGACCAGCTAGATCTACTGTCTCTTTTATATTATGACAGACCAGCTAGATCTACTGTCTCAATTATTTTATGACAGACAAGCTAGAACTAATGTCTCTATTATATTATGACAGACCAGCAAGATCTACTGTCTCTATTATAATATGACAGACCAGCTAGATCTACTGTCTTTTTAATAATGTTACAAACCAGCTAGATCTACTGTCTCTATTATAATATGACAGACCAGCTAGATCTAATGTCTCTATTAGATTATGACAGACCAGCTAGAACTACTGTCTCTATTATAATATGACAGACCAGCTACATCTACTGTCTCTATTACAATATGACAGACCAGCCACATCTACTGTCTCTATTATAATATGACAGACCAGCTACATCTTCTGTCTCTATTATAACATGACAGACCAGCTAGATCTTCTGTCTCTATTATAATATGACAGACCAGCTAGATCTACTGTCTCTCTTATATTATGACAGACCAGCTTGATCTACTGTCTATATTATAATATGACAGACCAGCTAGATCGACTGTCTCTATTAGATTATGACAGACCAGCTAGATCTACTGTCTCTATTATAATATGACAGACCAGCTAGATCTACAGTCTCTATTACATTATGACAGACCAGCTAGATCTACTCTCTCTTTTATATTATGACAGACCAGCTAGATCTACTGTCTCAATTATTTTATGACAGACCAGCTAGAACTAATGTCTCTATTATATTATGACAGACCAGCAAGATCTACTGTCTCTATTATAATATGACAGACCAGCTAGATCTACTGTCTTTTTAATAATGTTACAAACCAGCTAGATCTACTATCTCTATTATAATATGACAGACCAGCTAGATCTAATGTCTCTATTAGATTATGACAGACCAGCTAGAACTACTGTCTCTATTATAATATGACAGACCAGCTACATCTACTATCTCTATTATAATATGACAGACCAGCTACATCTACTGTCTCTATTATAACATGACAGACCAGCTAGATCTTCTGTCTCTATTATAATATGACAGACCAGCTAGATCTACTGTCTCTCTTATATTATGACAGACCAGCTTGATCTACTGTCTATATTATAATAAGACAGACCAGCTAGATCTAATGTCTCTATTAGATTATGACAGACCAGCTAGATCTACTGTCTCTATTATAATATGACAGACCAGCTACATCTTCTGTCTCTATTATAACATGACAGACCAGCTAGATCTTCTGTCTCTATTATAATATGACAGACCAGCTTGATCTACTGTCTATATTATAATATGACAGACCAGCTAGATCTAATGTCTCTATTAGATTATGACAGAAAAGCTAGATCTACTGTCTCTATTATAATATGACAGACCAGCTAGATCTTCTGTCTTTTTAATAATGTTACAAACCAGCTAGATCTACTGTCTCTATTATAATATGACAGACCAGCTAGATCTACTGTCTCTCTTATATTATGACAGACCAGCTTGATCTACTGTCTATATTATAATATGACAGACCAGCTAGATCGACTGTCTCTATTATAACATGACAGACCAGCTAGATCAACTGTCTTTTTAATAATGTTACAAACCAGCTAGATCTACTGTCTCTATTATAATATGACAGACCAGCTAGATCTACTGTCTCTCTTATATTATGACAGACCAGCTTGATCTACTGTCTATATTATAATATGACAGACCAGCTAGATCGACTGTCTCTATTATAATATGACAGACCAGCTAGATCTAATGTCTCTATTAGATTATGACAGACCAGCTAGAACTACTGTCTCTATTATAATATGACAGACCAGCTAGATCTACTGACTCTATTATAATATGACAGACCAGCTACATCTACTGTCTCTATTATAATATGACAGACCAGCTAGATCTACTGTCTCTATTATAACATGACAGACCAGCTAGATCTACTGTCTCTATTACATTATGACAGACCAGCTAGATCACCTGTCTCTATTATATTATGACAGACCAGCTAGATCTATTGTCTTTTTAATAATGTTACAAACCAGCTAGATCTACTGTCTCTATTAGATTATGACAGACCAGCTAGAACTACTGTCTCTATTATAATATGACAGACCAGCTAGATCTACAGTCTCTATTACATTATGACAGACCAGCTAGATCTACTGTCTCTTTTATATTATGACAGACCAGCTAGATCTACTGTCTCAATTATTTTATGACAGACAAGCTAGAACTAATGTCTCTATTATATTATGACAGACCAGCTAGATCTACTGTCTCTATTATAATATGACAGACCAGCTAGATCTACTGTCTTTTTAATAATGTTACAAACCAGCTAGATCTAATGTCTCTATTATAATATGACAGACCAGCTAGATCTAATGTCTCTATTAGATTATGACAGACCAGCTAGAACTACTGTCTCTATTATAATATGACAGACCAGCTAGATCTACTGTCTCTATTATAATATGACAGACCAGCTAGATCTACTGTCTCTATTAGATTATGACAGACCAGCTTGATCTACTGTCTATATTATAATATGACAGACCAGCTAGATCTACTGTCTCTATTAGATTATGACAGACAAGCTAGAACTAATGTCTCTATTATATTATGACAGACCAGCAAGATCTACTGTCTCTATTATAATATGACAGACCAGCTAGATCTACTGTCTTTTTAATAATGTTACAAACCAGCTAGATCTACTGTCTCTATTATAATATGACAGACCAGCTAGATCTAATGTCTCTATTAGATTATGACAGACCAGCTAGAACTACTGTCTCTATTATAATATGACAGACCAGCTACATCTACTGTCTCTATTATAATATGACAGACCAGCTACATCTTCTGTCTCTATTATAACATGACAGACCAGCTAGATCTGCTGTCTCTATTATAATATGACAGACCAGCTAGATCTACTGTCTCTCTTATATTATGACAGACCAGCTTGATCTACTGTCTATATTATATTATGACAGACCAGCTAGATCAACTGTTTCTATTATATTATGACAGACCAGCTAGATCTACTGTCTCTATTATAATATGACAGACCAGCTAGATCTACAGTCTCTATTACATTATGACAGACCAGCTAGATCTACTCTCTCTTTTACATTATGACAGACCAGCTAGATCTACTGTCTCAATTATTTTATGACAGACAAGCTACAACTAATGTCTCTATTATAATATGACAGACCAGCAAGATCTACTGTCTCTATTATAATATGACAGACCAGCTAGATCCTCTGTCTCTATTATAATATGACAGACCAGCTTGATCTACTGTCTATATTATAATATGACAGACCAGCTAGATCTACTCTCTCTATTATATTATGACAGACCAGCTAGATCTACTGTCTCTATTATATTATGACAGACCAGCTAGATCTACTGTCTCTATTATAATATGACAGACCAGCTAGATCTACTGTCTTTTTAATAATGTTACAAACCAGCTAGATCTACTGTCTCTCTTATAATATGACAGACCAGCTTGATCTACTGTCTATATTATAATATGACAGACCAGCTAGATCGACTGTCTCTATTATAATATGACAGACCAGCTAGATCTAATGTCTCTATTAGATTATGACAGACCAGCTAGAACTACTGTCTCTATTATAATATGACAGACCAGCTACATCTACTGTCTCTATTATAATATGACAGACCAGCTACATCTACTGTCTCTATTATAATATGACAGACCAGCTAGATCTACTGTCTCTATTATAACATGACAGACCAGCTAGATCTACTGTCTCTATTATAATATGACAGACCAGCTAGATCTACTGTCTCTATTATATTATGGCTGACAAGCTATTTCTACTGTCTTTTTAATAATGTTACAAACCAGCTAGATCTACTGTGCATATTATAATATGACAGACCAGCTAGATTTACTTTCTCTATTATATTATGACAGAACAGCTAGATCTACTGTCTCTATTATATTATGACAGACCAGCTAAATCTTATGTCTCTATTATATTATGACAGAACAGCTAGATCTACTGTCTCTATTAGATTATGACAGACCAGCTAGATCTACTGTCTCTATTATAACATGACAGACCAGCAACATCTTCTGTCTCTATTATAATATGACAGACCAGCTAGATCTACTGTCTCTCTTATATTATGACAGACCAGCTTGATCTACTGTCTATATTATAATATGACAGACCAGCTAGATCTACTGTCTCTATTATAATTTGACAGACCAGCTAGATCTACTGTTTCTATTAGATTATGACAGACCAGCTAGAACTAATGTGTCTATTATAATATGACAGACCAGCTAGATCTACTGTCTCTCTTATATTATGACAGACCAGCTTGATCTACTATCTCTATTATTTCATGACAGACCAGCTAGATCTACTGTCTTTTTAATAATGTTACAAACCAGCTAGATCTACTGTCTCTATTATAATATGACAGACCAGCTAGATCTACTGTCTCTATTATAACATGACAGACAAGCTAGAACTACTGTCTCTATTATAATATGACAGACCAGCTACATCTACTGTCTCTATTATAATATGACAGACCAGCTAGAGGTACTGTCTCTATTAGATTATGACAGACCAGCTAGAACTACTGTCTCTATTATAATATGACAGACCAGCTTGATCTACTGTCTATATTATAATATGACAGACCAGCTAGATCGACTGTCTCTATTAGATTATGACAGACCAGCTAGATCTAATGTCTCTATTATAATATGACAGACCAGCTAGATCTACAGTCTCTATTACATTATGACAGACCAGCTAGATCTACTCTCTCTATTAGATTATGACAGACTAGCTAGAACTACTGTCTCTATTATAATATGACAGACCAGCTAGATCTACTGTCTCTATTATAATATGACAGACCAGCTAGATCTACTGTCTCTCTTATATTATGACAGACCAGCTTGATCTACTGTCTATATTATAATATGACAGACCAGCTAGATCGACTGTCTCTATTATATTATGACAGACCAGCTAGATCTACTGTCTCTATTATAATATGACAGACCAGCTAGATCTACAGTCTCTATTACATTATGACAGACCAGCTAGATCTACTCTCTCTATTAGATTATGACAGACAAGCTAGAACTAATGTCTCTATTATATTATGACAGACCAGCAAGATCTACTGTCTCTATTATAATCTGACAGACCAGCTAGATCTACTGTCTTTTTAATAATGTTACAAACCAGCTAGATCTACTGTCTCTATTATAATATGACAGACCAGCTAGATCTAATGTCTCTATTAGATTATGACAGACCAGCTAGAACTACTGTCTCTATTATAATATGACAGACCAGCTACATCTACTGTCTCTATTATAATATGACAGACCAGCTACATCTTCTGTCTCTATTATAACATGACAGACCAGCTAGATCTTCTGTCTCTATTATAATATGACAGACCAGCTAGATCTACTGTCTCTCTTATATTATGACAGACCAGCTAGATCTACTGTCTATATTATAATATGACAGACCAGCTAGATCGACTGTCTCTATTAGATTATGACAGACCAGCTAGATCTACTGTCTCTATTATAATATGACAGACCAGCTAGATCTACAGTCTCTATTATATTATGACAGACCAGCTAGATCTACTCTCTCTATTAGATTATGACAGACCAGCTAGAACTACTGTCTCTATTATAATATGACAGACCAGCTAGATCTAATGTCTCTATTATATTATGACAGACCAGCAAGATCTACTGTCTCTATTATAATCTGATAGACCAGCTAGATCTACTGTCTTTTTAATAATGTTACAAACCAGCTAGATCTACTGTCTCTATTATAATATGACAGACCAGCTAGATCTAATGTCTCTATTAGATTATGACAGACCAGCTAGAACTACTGTCTCTATTATAATATGACAGACCAGCTACATCTACTGTCTCTATTATAATATGACAGACCAGCTACATCTTCTGTCTCTATTATAACATGACAGACCAGCTAGATCTTCTGTCTCTATTATAATATGACAGACCAGCTAGATCTACTGTCTCTCTTATATTATGACAGACCAGCTTGATCTACTGTCTATATTATAATATGACAGACCAGCTAGATCGACTGTCTCTATTAGATTATGACAGACCAGCTAGATCTACTGTCTCTATTATAATATTACAGACCAGCTAGATCTACAGTCTCTATTACATTATGACAGACCAGCTAGATCTACTGTCTCAATTATTTTATGACAGACAAGCTACAACTAATGTCTCTATTATATTATGACAGACCAGCAAGATCTACTGTCTCTATTATAATATGACAGACCAGCTAGATCTACTGTCTTTTATAATGTGACAAACCAGCTAGATCTACTGTCTCTATTATAATATGACAGACCAGGTAGATCTAATGTCTCTATTAGATTATGACAGACCAGCTAGAACTACTGTCTCTATTATAATATGACAGACCAGCTACATCTACTGTCTCTATTATAATATGACAGACCAGCTACATCTTCTGTCTCTATTATATTATGACAGACCAGCTAGATCTTCTGTCTCTATTATAATATGACAGACCAGCTAGATCTACTGTCTCTCTTATATTATGACAGACCAGCTTGATCTACTGTCTATATTATAATATGACAGACCAGCTAGATCGACTGTCTCTATTAGATTATGACAGACCAGCTAGATCTACTGTCTCTATTATAATATGACAGACCAGCTAGATCTACAGTCTCTATTATATTATGACAGACCAGCTAGATCTACTGTCTCTATTAGATTATGACAGACCAGCTAGAACTACTGTCTCTATTATAATATGACAGGCCAGCTAGATCTACTGTCTCTTTTATATTATGACAGACCAGCTAGATCTACAGTCTCTATTAGATTATGACAGACAAGCTAGAACTAATGTCTCTATTATATTATGACAGACCAGCAAGATCTACTGTCTATATTATAATATGACAGACCAGCTAGATCTACTGTCTTTTAATAATGTTACAAACCAGCTAGATCTACTGTCTCTATTATAATATGACAGACCAGCTAGATATAATGTCTCTATTAGATTATGACAGACCAGCTAGAACTACTGTCTCTATTATAATATGACAGACCAGCTACATCTACTGTCTCTTTTATAATATGACAGACCAGCTACATCTACTGTCTCTATTATAATATGACAGACCAGCTAGATCTTCTGTCTCTATTATAACATGACAGACCAGCTAGATCTACTGTCTCTCTTATATTATGACAGACCAGCTTGATCTACTGTCTATATTATAATATGACAGACCAGCTAGATCGACTGTCTCTATTAGATTATGACAGACCAGCTAGATCTACTGTCTCTATTATAATATGACAGACCAGCTAGATCTACAGTCTCTATTACATTATGACAGACCAGCTAGATCTACTCTCTCTATTAGATTATGACAGACCAGCTAGAACTACTGTCTCTATTATATTATGACAGACCAGCTTGATCTACTGTCTATATTATAATATGACAGACCAGCTAGATCTACAGTCTCTATTACATTATGACAGACCAGCTAGATCTACTGTCTCTATTATATTATGACAGACCAGCTTGATCTACTGTCTATATTATAATATGACAGACCAGCTAGATCTACTGTCTCTCTTATATTATGACAGACCAGCTTGATCTACTGTCTATATTATAATATGACAGACCAGCTAGATCGACTGTCTCTCTTATATTATGACAGACCAGCTAGAACTACTGTCTCTATTATAATATGACAGGCCAGCTAGAACTAATGTCTCTATTATATTATGACAGACCAGCTAGATCTACTGTCTCTATTATAATATGACAGACCAGCTAGATCTAATGTCTCTATTAGATTATGACAGACCAGCTAGAACTACTGTCTCTATTATAATATGACAGACCAGCTACATCTACTGTCTCTATTATAATATGACAGACCAGCTACATCTACTGTCTCTATTATACTATGACAGACCAGCTACATCTACTGTCTCTATTATAATATGACAGACCAGCTAGATCTACTGTCTCTCTTATATTATGACAGACCAGCTTGATCTACTGTCTATATTATAATATGACAGACCAGCTAGATCGACTGTCTCTATTAGATTATGACAGACCAGCTAGATCTACTGTCTCTATTATAATATGACAGACCAGCTAGATCTACAGTCTCTATTACATTATGACAGACCAGCTAGATCTACTCTCTCTATTAGATTATGACAGACCAGCTAGAACTACTGTCTCTATTATAATATGACAGACCAGCTAGATCTAATGTCTCTATTAGATTATGACAGACCAGCTAGAACTACTGTCTCTATTATAATATGACAGACCAGCTACATCTTCTGTCTCTATTATAATATGACAGACCAGCTACATCTACTGTCTCTATTATAATATGACAGACCAGCTAGATCTACTGTCTCTCTTAGATTATGACAGACCAGCTAGATCTACTGTCTCTATTATAATATGACAGACCAGCTAGATCTACAGTCTCTATTACATTATGACAGACCAGCTAGATCTACTCTCTCTATTAGATTATGACAGACCAGCTAGAACTACTGTCTCTATTATAATATGACAGGCCAGCTAGATCTACTGTCTCTTTTATATTATGACAGACCAGCTAGATCTACAGTCTCTATTAGATTATGACAGACAAGCTAGAACTAATGTCTCTATTATATTATGACAGACCAGCAAGATCTACTGTCTCTATTATAATATGACAGACCAGCTAGATCTACTGTCTTTTTAATAATGTTACAAACCAGCTAGATCTACTGTCTCTATTATAATATGACAGACCAGCTAGATATAATGTCTCTATTAGATTATGACAGACCAGCTAGAACTACTGTCTCTATTATAATATGACAGACCAGCTACATCTACTGTCTCTATTATAATATGACAGACCAGCTACATCTACTGTCTCTATTATGATATGACAGATCAGCTAGATCTACTGTCTCTATTATAACATGACAGACCAGCTAGATCTACTGTCTCTCTTATATTATGACAGACCAGCTTGATCTACTGTCTATATTATAATATGACAGACCAGCTAGATCGACTGTCTCTATTAGATTATGACAGACCAGCTAGATCTACTGTCTCTATTATAATATGACAGACCAGCTAGATCTACAGTCTCTATTACATTATGACAGACCAGCTAGATCTACTCTCTATTAGATTATGACAGACCAGCTAGAACTACTGTCTCTATTAGATTATGACAGACCAGCTTGATCTACTGTCTATATTATAATATGACAGACCAGCTAGATCTACAGTCTCTATTACATTATGACAGACCAGCTAGATCTACTCTCTCTATTATATTATGACAGACCAGCTTGATCTACTGTCTATATTATAATATGACAGACCAGCTAGATCTACTGTCTCTCTTATATTATGACAGACCAGCTTGATCTACTGTCTATATTATAATATGACAGACCAGCTAGATCGACTGTCTCTCTTATATTATGACAGACCAGCTAGAACTACTGTCTCTATTATAATATGACAGGCCAGCTAGAACTAATGTCTCTATTATATTATGACAGACCAGCTAGATCTACTGTCTCTATTATAATATGACAGACCAGCTAGATCTAATGTCTCTATTAGATTATGACAGACCAGCTAGAACTACTGTCTCTATTATAATATGACAGACCAGCTACATCTACTGTCTCTATTATAATATGACAGACCAGCTACATCTACTGTCTCTATTATACTATGACAGACCAGCTACATCTACTGTCTCTATTATAATATGACAGACCAGCTAGATCTACTGTCTCTCTTATATTATGACAGACCAGCTTGATCTACTGTCTATATTATAATATGACAGACCAGCTAGATCGACTGTCTCTATTTAGATTATGACAGACCAGCTAGATCTACTGTCTCTATTATAATATGACAGACCAGCTAGATCTACAGTCTCTATTACATTATGACAGACCAGCTAGATCTACTCTCTCTATTAGATTATGACAGACCAGCTAGAACTACTGTCTCTATTATAATATGACAGACCAGCTAGATCTAATGTCTCTATTAGATTATGACAGACCAGCTAGAACTACTGTCTCTATTATAATATGACAGACCAGCTACATCTTCTGTCTCTATTATAATATGACAGACCAGCTACATCTACTGTCTCTATTATAATATGACAGACCAGCTAGATCTACTGTCTCTCTTAGATTATGACAGACCAGCTAGATCTACTGTCTCTATTATAATATGACAGACCAGCTAGATCTACAGTCTCTATTATATTATGACAGACCAGCTAGATCTACTCTCTCTATTAGATTATGACAGACCAGCTAGAACTACTGTCTCTATTATAATATGACAGACCAGCTAGATCTACTGTCTCTATTATAATATGACAGACCAGCTAGATCTACTGTCTCTCTTATATTATGACAGACCAGCTTGATCTACTGTCTATATTATAATATGACAGACCAGCTAGATCGACTGTCTCTATTAGATTATGACAGACCAGCTAGATCTACTGTCTCTATTATAATATGACAGACCAGCTAGATCTACAGTCTCTATTACATTATGACAGACCAGCTAGATCTACTCTCTCTATTAGATTATGACAGACAAGCTAGAACTAATGTCTCTATTATATTATGACAGACCAGCAAGATCTACTGTCTCTATTATAATCTGACAGACCAGCTAGATCTAATGTCTCTATTAGATTATGACAGACCAGCTAGAACTACTGTCTCTATTATAATATGACAGACCAGCTACATCTACTGTCTCTATTATAATATGACAGACCAGCTACATCTTCTGTCTCTATTACAATATGACAGACCAGCTAGATCTACTGTCTCTCTTATATTATGACAGACCAGCTTGATCTACTGTCTATATTATAATATGACAGACCAGCTAGATCGACTGTCTCTATTAGATTATGACAGACCAGCTAGATCTACTGTCTCTATTATAATATGACAGACCAGCTAGATCTACAGTCTCTATTACATTATGACAGACCAGCTAGATCTACTGTCTCTTTATATTATGACAGACCAGCTAGATCTAATGTCTCTATTATATCATGACAGACCAGCAAGATCTACTGTCTCTATTATAATATGACAGACCAGCTAGATCTACTGTCTCTATTATAATATGACAGACCAGCTGATCTACTGTCTATATTATAATATGACAGACCAGCTAGATCTAATGTCTCTATTAGATTATGACAGAAAAGCTAGATCTACTGTCTCTATTATAATATGACAGACCAGCTAGATCTTCTGTCTCTATTATAACATGACAGACCAGCTAGATCAACTGTCTTTTTAATAATGTTACAAACCAGCTAGATCTACTGTCTCTATTATAATATGACAGACCAGCTAGATCTACTGTCTCTCTTATATTATGACAGACCAGCTTGATCTACTGTCTATATTATAATATGACAGACCAGCTAGATCGACTGTCTCTATTATAATATGACAGAACAGCTAGATCTAATGTCTCTATTAGATTATGACAGACCAGCTAGAACTACTGTCTCTATTATAATATGACAGACCAGCTAGATCTACTGACTCTATTATAATATGACAGACCAGCTACATCTACTGTCTCTATTATAATATGACAGACCAGCTAGATCTACTGTCTCTATTATAACATGACAGACCAGCTAGATCTACTGTCTCTATTACATTATGACAGACCAGCTAGATCACCTGTCTCTATTATATTATGACAAACCAGCTAGATCTATTGTCTTTTTAATAATGTTACAAACCAGCTAGATCTACTGTCTCTATTAGATTATGACAGACCAGCTAGAACTACTGTCTCTATTATAATATGACAGACCAGCTAGATCTACTGTCTCTATTATAATATGACAGACCAGCTAGATCTAATGTCTCTATTAGATTATGACAGACCAGCTAGAACTACTGTCTCTATTATAATATGACAGACCAGCTACATCTTCTGTCTCTATTATAACATGACAGACCAGCAACATCTTCTGTCTCTATTATAATATGACAGACCAGCTAGATCTACTGTCTCTCTTATATTATGACAGACCAGCTTGATCTACTGTCTATATTATAATATGACAGACCAGCTAGATCTACTGTCTATATTATAATATGACAGACCAGCTAGATCTAATGTCTCTATTAGATTATGACAGACCAGCTAGAACTACTGTCTCTATTATAATATGACAGACCAGCTACATCTACTGTCTCTATTATAATATGACAGACCAGCTACATCTATTGTCTCTATTATAATATGACAGACCAGCTAGATCTACTGTCTCTATTATAACATGACAGACCAGCTAGATCTACTGTCTTTTTAATAATGTTACAAACCAGCTAGATCTACTGTCTCTATTATAATATGACAGACCAGCTAGATCTAATGTCTCTATTAGATTATGACAGACCAGCTAGAACTACTGTCTCTATTATAATATGACAGACCAGCTACATCTTCTGTCTCTATTATAATATGACAGACCAGCTACATCTTCTGTCTCTATTATAATCTGACAGACCAGCTATATCTACTGTCTCTATTACAATATGACAGACCAGCTAGATCTACTGTCTCTCTTATATTATGACAGACCAGCTTGATCTACTGTCTATATTATAATATGACAGACCAGCTAGATCGACTGTCTCTATTATAACATGACAGACCAGCTAGATCTACTGTCTTTTTAATAATGTTACAAACCAGCTAGATCTACTGTCTCTATTATAATATGACAGACCAGCTAGATCTAATGTCTCTATTAGATTATGACAGACCAGCTAGAACTACTGTCTCTATTATAATATGACAGACCAGCTAGATCTACTGTCTCTATTATAATATGACAGACCAGCTACATCTACTGTCTCTATTATAATATGACAGACCAGCTAGATCTACTGTCTCTATTATAACATGACAGACCAGCTAGATCTACTGTCTCTATTACATTATGACAGACCAGCTAGATCACCTGTCTCTATTATATTATGACAAACCAGCTAGATCTATTGTCTTTTTAATAATGTTACAAACCAGCTAGATCTACTGTCTCTATTAGATTATGACAGACCAGCTAGAACTACTGTCTCTATTATAATATGACAGACCAGCTAGATCTACTGTCTCTATTATAATATGACAGACCAGCTAGATCTAATGTCTCTATTAGATTATGACAGACCAGCAACATCTTCTGTCTCTATTATAATATGACAGACCAGCTAGATCTACTGTCTCTCTTATATTATGACAGACCAGCTTGATCTACTGTCTATATTATAATATGACAGACCAGCTAGATCTACTGTCTATATTATAAAGTGACAGACCAGCTAGATCTAATGTCTCTATTAGATTATGACAGACCAGCTAGAACTACTGTCTCTATTATAATATGACAGACCAGCTAGATCTACTGTCTCTATTATAATATGACAGACCAGCTACATCTACTGTCTCTATTATAATGACAGACCAGCTAGATCTTCTGTCTCTATTATAACATGACAGACCAGCTAGATCTACTGTCTTTTTAATAATGTTACAAACCAGCTAGATCTACTGTCTCTATTATAATATGACAGACCAGCTAGATCTAATGTCTCTATTAGATTATGACAGACCAGCTAGAACTACTGTCTCTATTATAATATGACAGACCAGCTAGATCTACTGTCTCTATTATAATATGACAGACCAGCTACATCTACTGTCTCTATTATAATATGACAGACCAGCTAGATCTACAGTCTCTATTACATTATGACAGACCAGCTTGATCTACTGTCTATATTATAATATGACAGACCAGCTAGATCGACTGTCTCTATTAGATTATGACAGACCAGCTAGATCTACTGTCTCTATTATAATATGACAGACCAGCTAGATCTACAGTCTCTATTACATTATGACAGACCAGCTAGATCTACTCTCTCTATTAGATTATGACAGACAAGCTAGAACTAATGTCTCTATTATATTATGACAGACCAGCAAGATCTACTGTCTCTATTATAATATGACAGACCAGCTAGATCTACTGTCTTTTTAATAATGTTACAAACCAGCTAGATCTACTGTCTCTATTAGATTATGACAGACCAGCTAGAACTACTGTCTCTATTATAATATGACAGACCAGCTACATCTACTGTCTCTATTATAATATGACAGACCAGCTACATCTACTGTCTCTATTATAATATGACAGACCAGCTAGATCTACTGTCTCTCTTATATTATGACAGACCAGCTTGATCTACTGTCTATATTATAATATGACAGACCAGCTAGATCGACTGTCTCTATTAGATTATGACAGACCAGCTAGATCTACTGTCTCTATTATAATATGACAGACCAGCTAGATCTACAGTCTCTATTACATTATGACAGACCAGCTAGATCTACTCTCTCTATTAGATTATGACAGACCAGCTAGAACTACTGTCTCTATTATAATATGACAGACCAGCTAGATCTAATGTCTCTATTAGATTATGACAGACCAGCTAGAACTACTGTCTCTATTATAATATGACAGACCAGCTACATCTTCTGTCTCTATTATAATATGACAGACCAGCTACATCTACTGTCTCTATTATAATATGACAGACCAGCTAGATCTACTGTCTCTCTTATATTATGACAGACCAGCTTGATCTACTGTCTATATTATAATATGACAGACCAGCTAGATCGACTGTCTCTATTAGATTATGACAGACCAGCTAGATCTACTGTCTCTATTATAATATGACAGACCAGCTAGATCTACAGTCTCTATTACATTATGACAGACCAGCTAGATCTACTCTCTCTATTAGATTATGACAGACCAGCTAGAACTACTGTCTCTATTATAATATGACAGACCAGCTAGATCTACTGTCTCTTTTATATTATGACAGACCAGCTAGATCTACAGTCTCTATTAGATTATGACAGACAAGCTAGAACTAATGTCTCTATTATATTATGACAGACCAGCAAGATCTACTGTCTCTATTATAATATGACAGACCAGCTAGATCTACTGTCTTTTTAATAATGTTACAAACCAGCTAGATCTACTGTCTCTATTATAATATGACAGACCAGCTAGATCTAATGTCTCTATTAGATCATGACAGACCAGCTCGAACTACTGTCTCTATTATAATATGACAGACCAGCTACATCTACTTTCTCTATTATAATATGACAGACCAGCTACATCTACTGTCTCTATTATAATATGACAGACCAGCTACATCTACTGTCTCTATTAAAATATGACAGACCAGCTAGATCTACTGTCTCTCTTATATTATGACAGACCAGCTTGATCTACTGTCTATATTATAATATGACAGACCAGTTAGATCGACTGTCTCTATTACATTATGACAGACCAGCTAGATCTAATGTCTCTATTAGATTATGACAGACCTGCTAGAACTACTGTCTCTATTATAATATGACAGACCAGCTACATCTTCTGTCTCTATTATAATATGACAGACCAGCTACATCTACTGTCTCTATTATAATATGACAGACCAGCTAGATCTACTGTCTCTCTTATATTATGACAGACCAGCTTGATCTACTGTCTATATTATAATATGACAGAACAGCTAGATCGACTGTCTCTATTAGATTATGACAGACCAGCTAGATCTACTGTCTCTATTATAATATGACAGACCAGCTAGATCTACAGTCTCTATTACATTATGACAGACCAGCTAGATCTACTCTCTCTATTAGATTATGACAGACCAGCTAGAACTACTGTCTCTATTATAATATGACAGACCAGCTAGATCTACTGTCTCTTTTATATTATGACAGACCAGCTAGATCTACAGTCTCTATTAGATTATGACAGACAAGCTAGAACTAATTTCTCTATTATATTATGACAGACCAGCAAGATCTACTGTCTCTATTATAATATGACAGACCAGCTAGATCTACTGTCTTTTTAATAATGTTACAAACCAGCTAGATCTACTGTCTCTATTATAATATGACAGACCAGCTAGATCTAATGTCTCTATTAGATTATGACAGACCAGCTAGAACTACTGTCTCTATTATAATATGACAGACCAGCTACATCTACTGTCTCTATTATAATATGACAGACCAGCTACATCTTATGTCTCTATTATAACATGACAGACCAGCTAGATCTTCTGTCTCTATTACAATATGACAGACCAGCTAGATCTACTGTCTCTCTTATATTATGACAGACCAGCTACATCTACTGTCTCTATTATAATATGACAGACCAGCTAGATCTACTGTCTCTATTATAACATGACAGACCAGCTAGATCTACTGTCTCAATTACATTATGACAGACCAGCTAGATCACCTGTCTCTATTATATTATGACAAACCAGCTAGATCTATTGTCTTTTTAATAATGTTACAAACCAGCTAGATCTACTGTCTCTATTAGATTATGACAGACCAGCTAGAACTACTGTCTCTATTATAATATGACAGACCAGCTAGATCTACTGTCTCTATTATAATATGACAGACCAGCTAGATCTAATGTCTCTATTAGATTATGACAGACCAGCTAGAACTACTGTCTCTATTATAATATGACAGACCAGCTACATCTTCTGTCTCTATTATAACATGACAGACCAGCAACATCTTCTGTCTCTATTATAATATGACAGACCAGCTAGATCTACTGTCTCTCTTATATTATGACAGACCAGCTTGATCTACTGTCTATATTATAATATGACAGACCAGCTAGATCTACTGTCTATATTATAATATGACAGACCAGCTAGATCTAATGTCTCTATTAGATTATGACAGACCAGCTAGAACTACTGTCTCTATTATAATATGACAGACCAGCTACATCTACTGTCTCTATTATAATATGACAGACCAGCTACATCTACTGTCTCTATTATAATATGAAAGACCAGCTAGATCTTCTGTCTCTATTATAACATGACAGACCAGCTAGATCTACTGTCTTTTTAATAATGTTACAAACCAGCTAGATCTACTGTCTCTATTATAATATGACAGACCAGCTAGATCTAATGTCTCTATTAGATTATGACAGACCAGCTAGAACTACTGTCTCTATTATAATATGACAGACCAGCTAGATCTACTGTCTCTATTATAATATGACAGACCAGCTACATCTTCTGTCTCTATTATAATATGACAGACCAGCTACATCTACTGTCTCTATTATAATATGACAGACCAGCTAGATCTACTGTCTCTCTTATATTATGACAGACCAGCTTGATCTACTGTCTATATTATAATATGACAGACCAGCTAGATCGACTGTCACTATTATAATATGACAGAACAGCTAGATCTAATGTCTCTATTAGATTATGACAGACCAGCTAGAACTACTGTCTCTATTATAATATGACAGACCAGCTAGATCTACTGACTCTATTATAATATGACAGACCAGCTACATCTACTGTCTCTATTATAATATGACAGACCAGCTAGATCTACTGTCTCTATTATAACATGACAGACCAGCTAGATCTACTGTCTCAATTACATTATGACAGACCAGCTAGATCACCTGTCTCTATTATATTATGACAAACCAGCTAGATCTATTGTCTTTTTAATAATGTTACAAACCAGCTAGATCTACTGTCTCTATTAGATTATGACAGACCAGCTAGAACTACTGTCTCTATTATAATATGACAGACCAGCTAGATCTACTGTCTCTATTATAATATGACAGACCAGCTAGATCTAATGTCTCTATTAGATTATGACAGACCAGCAACATCTTCTGTCTCTATTATAATATGACAGACCAGCTAGATCTACTGTCTCTCTTATATTATGACAGACCAGCTTGATCTACTGTCTATATTATAATATGACAGACCAGCTACATCTACTGTCTCTATTATAATATGACAGACCAGCTAGATCTAATGTCTCTATTAGATTATGACAGACCAGCTAGAACTACTGTCTCTATTATAATATGACAGACCAGCTACATCTACTGTCTCTATTATAATATGACAGACCAGCTACATCTACTGTCTCTATTATAATATGACAGACCAGCTAGATCTTCTGTCTCTATTATAACATGACAGACCAGCTAGATCTACTGTCTTTTTAATAATGTTACAAACCAGCTAGATCTACTGTCTCTATTATAATATGACAGACCAGCTAGATCTAATGTCTCTATTAGATTATGACAGACCAGCTAGAACTACTGTCTCTATTATAATATGACAGACCAGCTAGATCTACTGTCTCTATTATAATATGACAGACCAGCTACATCTACTGTCTCTATTATAATATGACAGACCAGCTAGATCTACAGTCTCTATTACATTATGACAGACCAGCTTGATCTACTGTCTATATTATAATATGACAGACCAGCTAGATCGACTGTCTCTATTAGATTATGACAGACCAGCTAGATCTACTGTCTCTATTATAATATGACAGACCAGCTAGATCTACAGTCTCTATTACATTATGACAGACCAGCTAGATCTACTCTCTCTATTAGATTATGACAGACAAGCTAGAACTAATGTCTCTATTATATTATGACAGACCAGCAAGATCTACTGTCTCTATTATAATATGACAGACCAGCTAGATCTACTGTCTTTTTAATAATGTTACAAACCAGCTAGATCTACTGTCTCTATTAGATTATGACAGACCAGCTAGAACTACTGTCTCTATTATAATATGACAGACCAGCTACATCTACTGTCTCTATTATAATATGACAGACCAGCTACATCTACTGTCTCTATTATAATATGACAGACCAGCTAGATCTACTGTCTCTCTTATATTATGACAGACCAGCTTGATCTACTGTCTATATTATAATATGACAGACCAGCTAGATCGACTGTCTCTATTAGATTATGACAGACCAGCTAGATCTACTGTCTCTATTATAATATGACAGACCAGCTAGATCTACAGTCTCTATTACATTATGACAGACCAGCTAGATCTACTCTCTCTATTAGATTATGACAGACCAGCTAGAACTACTGTCTCTATTATAATATGACAGACCAGCTAGATCTAATGTCTCTATTAGATTATGACAGACCAGCTAGAACTACTGTCTCTATTATAATATGACAGACCAGCTACATCTTCTGTCTCTATTATAATATGACAGACCAGCTACATCTACTGTCTCTATTATAATATGACAGACCAGCTAGATCTACTGTCTCTCTTATATTATGACAGACCAGCTTGATCTACTGTCTCTATTATATTATGACAGACCAGCTAGATCTACTGTCTCTATTATATTATGACAGACCAGCTAGATCTACTGTCTCTATTATATTATGACAGACCAGCTAGATCTACTGTCTCTATTATATTATGACAGACCAGCTAGATCAAATCAAATCAAATCAAATCAAATTTTATTTGTCACATACACATGGTTAGCAGATGTTAATGCGAGTGTAGCGAAATGCTTGTGCTTCTAGTTCCGACAATGCAGTAATAACGAGCAAGTAATCTAACTAACAATTCCAAAAAAAAAACTACTGTCTTATACACAGTGTAAGGGGATAAAGAATATGTACATAAGGATATATGAATGAGTGATGGTACAGAGCAGCATAGGCAAGATACAGTAGATGATATCGAGTACAGTATATACATATGAGATAAGTATGTAATCCAAGTGGCATAGTTAAAGTGGCTAGTGATACATGTATTACATAAGGATGCAGTCGATGATATAGAGTACAGTATCAACGTATGCATATGAGATGAACAATGTAGGGTAAGTAACATTATATAAGGTAGCATTGTTTAAAGTGGCTAGTGATATATTTACATAATTTCCCATCAATTCCCATGATTAAAGTGGCTGGAGTAGAGTCAGTGTCATTGACAGTGTGTTGGCAGTAGCCACTCAATGTTAGTGGTGGCTGTTTAACAGTCTGATGGCCTTGAGATAGAAGCTGTTTTTCATTCTCGGTCCCAGCTTTGATGCACCTGTACTGACCTCGCCTTCTGGATGACAGCGGGGTGAACAGGCAGTGGCTCGGGTGGTTGATGTCCTTGATGATCTTTATGGCCTTCCTGTAGCATCGGGTGGTGTAGGTGTCCTGGAGGGCAGGTAGTTTGCCCCGGTGATGCGTTGTGCAGACCTCACTACCCTCTGGAGAGCCTTACGGTTGAGGGCGGTGCAGTTGCCATACCAGGCGGTGATACAGCCCGCCAGGATGCTCTCGATTGTGCATCTGTAGAAGTTTGTGAGTGCTTTTGGTGACAAGCCGAATTTCTTCAGCCTCCTGAGGTTGAAGAGGCGCTGCTGCGCCTTCCTCACGATGCTGTCTGTGTGAGTGGACCAATTCAGTTTGTCTGTGATGTGTATGCCGAGGAACTTAAAACTTGCTACCCTCTCCACTACTGTTCCATCGATGTGGATGGGGGTGTTCCCTCTGCTGTTTCCTGAAGTCCACAATCATCTCCTTAGTTTTGTTGACGTTGAGTGTGAGGTTATTTTCCTGACACCACACTCCGAGGGCCCTCACCTCCTCCCTGTAGGCCGTCTCGTCGTTGTTGGTAATCAAGCCTACCACTGTTGTGTCGTCCGCAAACTTGATGATTGAGTTGGAGGCGTGCATGGCCACGCAGTCGTGGGTGAACAGGGAGTACAGGAGGGGGCTCAGAACGCACCCTTGTGGGGCCCCAGTGTTGAGGATCAGCGGGGAGGAGATGTTGTTGCCTACCCTCACCACCTGGGGGCGGCCCGTCAGGAAGTCCAGTACCCAGTTGCACAGGGGCGGGGTCGAGACCCAGGGTCTCGAGCTTGATGACGAGCTTGGAGGGTACTATGGTGTTGAATGCCGAGCTGTAGTCGATGAACAGCATTCTCACATAGGTATTCCTCTTGTCCAGATGGGTTAGGGCAGTGTGCAGTGTGGTTGAGATTGCATCGTCTGTGGACCTATTTGGGCGGTAAGCAAATTGGAGTGGGTCAAGGGTGTCAGGTAGGGTGGAGGTGATATGGTCCTTGACTAGTCTCTCAAAGCACTTCATGATGACGGATGTGAGTGCTACGGGGCGGTAGTCGTTTAGCTCAGTTACCTTAGCTTTCTTGGGAACAGGAACAATGGTGGCCCTCTTGAAGCATGTGGGAACAGCAGACTGGTATAGGGATTGGTTGAATATGTCCGTAAACACACCGGCCAGCTGGTCTGCGCATGCCCTGAGGGCGCGGCTGGGGATGCCGTCTGGGCCTGCAGCCTTGCGAGGGTTAACACGTTTAAATGTCTTACTCACTTCGGCTGCAGTGAAGGAGAGACCGCATGATTCCGTTGCAGGCCGTGTCAGTGGCACTGTATTGTCCTCAAAGCGGGCAAAAAAGTTATTTAGTCTGCCTGGGAGCAAGACATCCTGGTCCGTGACTGGGCTGGGTTTCTTCCTGTAGTCCGTGATTGACTGTAGACCCTGCCACATACCTCTTGTGTCTGAGCCGTTGAATTGAGATTCTACTTTGTCTCTGTACTGGCGCTTAGCTTGTTTGATAGCCTTGCGGAGGAATAGCTGCACTGTTTGTATTCAGTCATGTTACCAGACACCTTGCCCTGATTAAAAGCAGTGGTTCGTGCCTTCAGTTTCACACGAATGCTGCCATCAATCCACGGTTTCTGGTTAGGGAATGTTTTAATCGTTGCTATGGGAACGACATCTTCAACGCACGTTCTAATGAACTCGCACACCGTATCAGCGTATTCGTCAATGTTGTTGTCTGACGCAATACGAAACATCTCCCAGTCCACGTGATGGAAGCAGTCTTGGAGTGTGGAGTCAGCTTGGTCGGACCAGCGTTGGACAGACCTCAGCGTGGGAGCTTCTTGTTTTAGTTTCTGTCTGTAGGCAGGGATCAACAAAATGGAGTCGTGGTCAGCTTTTCCGAAAGGGGGCGGGGCAGGGCCTTATATGCGTCGCGGAAGTTAGAGTAACAATGATCCAGGGTCTTTCCACCCCTGGTTGCGCAATCAATATGCTGATAAAATTTAGGGAGTCTTGTTTTCAGATTAGCCTTGTTAAAATCCCCAGCTACAATGAATGCAGCCTCCGGATAAATCGTTTCCAGTTTGCAGAGAGTTAAATAAAGTTCGTTCAGAGCCATCGATGTGTCTGCTTGGGGGGATATATACGGCTGTGATTATAATCGAAGAGAATTCTCTTGGTAGATAATGCGGTCTACATTTGATTGTGAGGAATTCTAAATCAGGTGAACAGAAGGATTTGAGTTCCTGTATGTTTCCTTCATCACACCATGTCACGTTGGCCATAAGGCATACGCCCCGCCCGTCTTCTTACCAGAGAGATGTTTGTTTCTGTCGGCGCGATGCGTGGAGAAACCCGCTGGCTGCACCGCTCGGATTGCGTCTCTCCAGTGAGCCATGTTTCCGTGAAGCAGAGAACGTTACAGTCTCTGATGTCCCTCTGGAATGCTACCCTTGCTCGGATTTCATCAACCTTGTTGTCAAGAGACTGGACATTGGCAAGAAGAATGCTGGGGAGTGGTGCACGATGTGCCCGTCTCCGGAGTCTGACCAGAAGACCGCTTCGTTTCCCTCTTTTTCTGAGTCGTTTTTTTTTTGGTCGCTGCATGTAATCCACTCCGTTACACTGGTTGTAAGGCAGAACTCAGGATCCGCATCGCGAAAAACATATTCTTGGTCGTACTGATGGTGAGTTGACGCTGATCTTATATTCAGTAGTTCTTGTCGGCTGTATGTAAAGAAACCTAAGATGACCTGGGGTACTAGTGTAAGAAATAACACGTAAAAAAACAAAAAACTGCATAGTTTCCTAGGAACGCGAAGCGAGGCGGCCATCTCTGTCGGCGCCGGAGCTAGATCTACTGTCTCTATTATAATATGACAGACCAGCTAGATCTACTGTCTCTATTATATTATGACAGACCAGCTAGATCTACTGTCTCTATTATAGTATGACAGACCAGCTAGATCTACTGTCTCTATTATATTATGACAGACCAGCAAGATCTACTGTCTCTATTATAATATGACAGACCAGCTAGATCTACTGTCTTTTTAATAATGTTACAAACCAGCTAGATCTACTGTCTCTATTATAATATGACAGACCAGCTAGATCTAATGTCTCTATTAGATCATGACAGACCAGCTCGAACTACTGTCTCTATTATAATATGACAGACCAGCTACATCTACTTTCTCTATTATAATATGACAGACCAGCTACATCTACTGTCTCTATTATAATATGACAGACCAGCTACATCTACTGTCTCTATTAAAATATGACAGACCAGCTAGATCTACTGTCTCTCTTATATTATGACAGACCAGCTTGATCTACTGTCTATATTATAATATGACAGACCAGTTAGATCGACTGTCTCTATTACATTATGACAGACCAGCTAGATCTAATGTCTCTATTAGATTATGACAGACCAGCTAGAACTACTGTCTCTATTATAATATGACAGACCAGCTACATCTTCTGTCTCTATTATAATATGACAGACCAGCTACATCTTCTGTCTCTATTATAATATGACAGACCAGCTACATCTACTGTCTCTATTATAATATGACAGACCAGCTAGATCTACTGTCTCTCTTATATTATGACAGACCAGCTTGATCTACTGTCTATATTATAATATGACAGACCAGCTAGATCTACTGACTCTATTATAATATGACAGACCAGCTACATCTACTGTCTCTATTATAATATGACAGACCAGCTAGATCTACTGTCTCTATTATAACATGACAGACCAGCTAGATCTACTGTCTCAATTACATTATGACAGACCAGCTAGATCACCTGTCTCTATTATATTATGACAAACCAGCTAGATCTATTGTCTTTTTAATAATGTTACAAACCAGCTAGATCTACTGTCTCTATTAGATTATGACAGACCAGCTAGAACTACTGTCTCTATTATAATATGACAGACCAGCTAGATCTACTGTCTCTATTATAATATGACAGACCAGCTAGATCTAATGTCTCTATTAGATTATGACAGACCAGCAACATCTTCTGTCTCTATTATAATATGACAGACCAGCTAGATCTACTGTCTCTCTTATATTATGACAGACCAGCTTGATCTACTGTCTATATTATAATATGACAGACCAGCTAGATCTACTGTCTATATTATAATATGACAGACCAGCTAGATCTAATGTCTCTATTAGATTATGACAGACCAGCTAGAACTACTGTCTCTATTATAATATGACAGACCAGCTAGATCTACTGTCTCTATTATAATATGACAGACCAGCTACATCTACTGTCTCTATTATAATGACAGACCAGCTAGATCTTCTGTCTCTATTATAACATGACAGACCAGCTAGATCTACTGTCTTTTTAATAATGTTACAAACCAGCTAGATCTACTGTCTCTATTATAATATGACAGACCAGCTAGATCTAATGTCTCTATTAGATTATGACAGACCAGCTAGAACTACTGTCTCTATTATAATATGACAGACCAGCTAGATCTACTGTCTCTATTATAATATGACAGACCAGCTACATCTACTGTCTCTATTATAATATGACAGACCAGCTAGATCTACAGTCTCTATTACATTATGACAGACCAGCTTGATCTACTGTCTATATTATAATATGACAGACCAGCTAGATCGACTGTCTCTATTAGATTATGACAGACCAGCTAGATCTACTGTCTCTATTATAATATGACAGACCAGCTAGATCTACAGTCTCTATTACATTATGACAGACCAGCTAGATCTACTCTCTCTATTAGATTATGACAGACAAGCTAGAACTAATGTCTCTATTATATTATGACAGACCAGCTAGATCTACTGTCTCTATTATAATATGACAGACCAGCTAGATCTACTGTCTTTTTAATGATGTTACAAACCAGCTAGATCTACTGTCTCTATTAGATTATGACAGACCAGCTAGAACTAATGTCTCTATTATAATATGACAGACCAGCTAGATCTACTGTCTCTATTATAATATGACAGACCAGCTAGATCTACTGTCTCTATTATAATATGACAGACCAGCTAGATCTACTGTCTCTCTTATATTATGACAGACCAGCTTGATCTACTGTCTATATTATAATATGACAGACCAGCTAGATCGACTGTCTCTATTAGATTATGACAGACCAGCTAGATCTACTGTCTCTATTATAATATGACAGACCAGCTAGATCTACAGTCTCTATTACATTATGACAGACCAGCTAGATCTACTCTCTCTATTAGATTATGACAGACCAGCTAGAACTACTGTCTCTATTATAATATGACAGACCAGCTAGATCTAATGTCTCTATTAGATTATGACAGACCAGCTAGAACTACTGTCTCTATTATAATATGACAGACCAGCTACATCTTCTGTCTCTATTATAATATGACAGACCAGCTACATCTACTGTCTCTATTATAATATGACAGACCAGCTAGATCTACTGTCTCTCTTATATTATGACAGACCAGCTTGATCTACTGTCTATATTATAATATGACAGACCAGCTAGATCGACTGTCTCTATTAGATTATGACAGACCAGCTAGATCTACTGTCTCTATTATAATATGACAGACCAGCTAGATCTACAGTCTCTATTACATTATGACAGACCAGCTAGATCTACTCTCTCTATTAGATTATGACAGACCAGCTAGAACTACTGTCTCTATTAAAATATGACAGACCAGCTAGATCTACTGTCTCTCTTATATTATGACAGACCAGCTTGATCTACTGTCTATATTATAATATGACAGACCAGCTAGATCGACTGTCTCTATTACATTATGACAGACCAGCTAGATCTACACTCTCTATTAGATTATGACAGACCAGCTAGATCTACTGTCTCTATTATAATATGACAGACCAGCTAGATCTACAGTCTCTATTACATTATGACAGACCAGCTAGATCTACTTTCTCTATTAGATTATGACAGACCAGTTAGAACTACTGTCTCTATTATAATATGACAGACCAGCTAGATCTACTGTCTCTTTTATATTATGACAGACCAGCTAGATCTACAGTCTCTATTAGATTATGACAGACAAGCTAGAACTAATGTCTCTATTATATTATGACAGACCAGCAAGATCTACTGTCTCTATTATAATATGACAGACCAGCTAGATCTAATGTCTCTATTAGATTATGACAGACCAGCTAGAACTACTGTCTCTATTATAATATGACAGACCAGCTACATCTACTGTCTCTATTATAATATGACAGACCAGCTACATCTACTGTCTTTTTAATAATGTTACAAACCAGCTAGATCTACTGTCTCTATTATAATATGACAGACCAGCTAGATCTAATGTCTCTATTATAATATGACAGACCAGCTAGATCTACTGTCTCTCTTATATTATGACAGACCAGCTTGATCTACTGTCTATATTATAATATGACAGACCAGCTAGATCGACTGTCTCTATTAGATTATGACAGACCAGCTAGATCTACTGTCTCTATTATAATATGACAGACCAGCTAGATCTAATGTCTCTATTAGATTATGACAGACCAGCTAGAACTACTGTCTCTATTATAATATGACAGACCAGCTACATCTACTGTCTCTATTATAATATGACAGACCAGCTACATCTACTGTCTCTATTATAATATGACAGACCAGCTACATCTACTGTCTCTATTATAATATGACAGACCAGCTAGATCTACTGTCTCTCTTATATTATGACAGACCAGCTTGATCTACTGTCTATATTATAATATGACAGACCAGCTAGATCGACTGTCTCTATTAGATTATGACAGACCAGCTAGATCTACTGTCTCTATTATAATATGACAAACCAGCTAGATCTACAGTCTCTATTACATTATGACAGACCAGCTAGATCTACTCTCTCTATTAGATTATGACAGACCAGCTAGAACTACTGTCTCTATTATAATATGACAGACCAGCTAGATCTAATGTCTCTATTAGATTATGACAGACCAGCTAGAACTACTGTCTCTATTATAATATGACAGACCAGCTACATCTTCTGTCTCTATTATAATATGACAGACCAGCTACATCTACTGTCTCTATTATAATATGACAGACCAGCTAGATCTACTGTCTCTCTTATATTATGACAGACCAGCTTGATCTACTGTCTATATTATAATATGACAGACCAGCTAGATCGACTGTCTCTATTAGATTATGACAGACCAGCTAGATCTACTGTCTCTATTATAATATGACAGACCAGCTAGATCTACTGTCTCTTTTATATTATGACAGACCAGCTAGATCTACAGTCACTATTAGATTATGACAGACAAGCTAGAACTAATGTCTCTATTATATTATGACAGACCAGCAAGATCTACTGTCTCTATTATAATATGACAGACCAGCTAGATCTACTGTCTTTTTAATAATGTTACAAACCAGCTAGATCTACTGTCTCTATTATAATATGACAGACCAGCTAGATCTAATGTCTCTATTAGATTATGACAGACCAGCTAGAACTACTGTCTCTATTATAATATGACAGACCAGCTACATCTACTTTCTCTATTATAATATGACAGACCAGCTACATCTACTGTCTCTATTATAATATGACAGACCAGCTACATCTACTGTCTCTATTATAATATGACAGACCAGCTAGATCTACTGTCTCTCTTATATTATGACAGACCAGCTTGATCTACTGTCTATATTATAATATGACAGACCAGCTAGATCGACTGTCTCTATTAGATTATGACAGACCAGCTAGATCTACTGTCTCTATTATAATATGACAGACCAGCTAGATCTACAGTCTCTATTACATTATGACAGACCAGCTAGATCTACTCTCTCTATTAGATTATGACAGACCAGCTAGATCTACTGTCTCTATTATAATATGACAGACCAGCTAGATCTACAGTCTCTATTACATTATGACAGACCAGCTAGATCTACTTTCTCTATTAGATTATGACAGACCAGTTAGAACTACTGTCTCTATTATAATATGACAGACCAGCTAGATCTACTGTCTCTTTTATATTATGACAGACCAGCTAGATCTACAGTCTCTATTAGATTATGACAGACAAGCTAGATCTAATGTCTCTATTATATTATGACAGACCAGCAAGATCTACTGTCTCTATTATAATATGACAGACCAGCTAGATTTAATGTCTCTATTAGATTATGACAGACCAGCTAGAACTACTGTCTCTATTATAATATGACAGACCAGCTAGATCTACTGTCTCTATTATAATATGACAGACCAGCTACATCTACTGTCTTTTTAATAATGTTACAAACCAGCTAGATCTACTGTCTCTATTATAATATGACAGACCAGCTACATCTACTGTCTCTATTATAATATGACAGACCAGCTACATCTACTGTCTCTATTATATTATGACAGACCAGCTTGATCTACTGTCTATATTATAATATGACAGACCAGCTAGATCGACTGTCTCTATTACATTATGACAGACCAGCTAGATCTACACTCTCTATTAGATTATGACAGACCAGCTAGATCTACTGTCTCTATTATAATATGACAGACCAGCTAGATCTACAGTCTCTATTACATTATGACAGACCAGCTAGATCTACTTTCTCTATTAGATTATGACAGACCAGTTAGAACTACTGTCTCTATTATAATATGACAGACCAGCTAGATCTACTGTCTCTTTTATATTATGACAGACCAGCTAGATCTACAGTCTCTATTAGATTATGACAGACAAGCTAGAACTAATGTCTCTATTATATTATGACAGACCAGCAAGATCTACTGTCTCTATTATAATATGACAGACCAGCTAGATCTAATGTCTCTATTAGATTATGACAGACCAGCTAGAACTACTGTCTCTATTATAATATGACAGACCAGCTACATCTACTGTCTCTATTATAATATGACAGACCAGCTACATCTACTGTCTTTTTAATAATGTTACAAACCAGCTAGATCAACTGTCTCTATTATAATATGACAGACCAGCTAGATCTAATGTCTCTATTATAATATGACAGACCAGCTAGATCTACTGTCTCTCTTATATTATGACAGACCAGCTTGATCTACTGTCTATATTATAATATGACAGACCAGCTAGATCGACTGTCTCTATTAGATTATGACAGACCAGCTAGATCTACTGTCTCTATTATAATATGACAGACCAGCTAGATCTAATGTCTCTATTAGATTATGACAGACCAGCTAGAACTACTGTCTCTATTATAATATGACAGACCAGCTACATCTACTGTCTCTATTATAATATGACAGACCAGCTACATCTACTGTCTCTATTATAATATGACAGACCAGCTACATCTACTGTCTCTATTATAATATGACAGACCAGCTAGATCTACTGTCTCTCTTATATTATGACAGACCAGCTTGATCTACTGTCTATATTATAATATGACAGACCAGCTAGATCGACTGTCTCTATTAGATTATGACAGACCAGCTAGATCTACTGTCTCTATTATAATATGACAGACCAGCTAGATCTACAGTCTCTATTACATTATGACAGACCAGCTAGATCTACTCTCTCTATTAGATTATGACAGACCAGCTAGAACTACTGTCTCTATTATAATATGACAGACCAGCTAGATCTAATGTCTCTATTAGATTATGACAGACCAGCTAGAACTACTGTCTCTATTATAATATGACAGACCAGCTACATCTTCTGTCTCTATTATAATATGACAGACCAGCTACATCTACTGTCTCTATTATAATATGACAGACCAGCTAGATCTACTGTCTCTCTTATATTATGACAGACCAGCTTGATCTACTGTCTATATTATAATATGACAGACCAGCTAGATCGACTGTCTCTATTAGATTATGACAGATCAGCTAGATCTACTGTCTCTATTATAATATGACAGACCAGCTAGATCTACAGTCTCTATTACATTATGACAGACCAGCTAGATCTACTCTCTCTATTAGATTATGACAGACCAGCTTGATCTACTGTCTATATTATAATATGACAGACCAGCTAGATCGACTGTCTCTATTAGATTATGACAGATCAGCTAGATCTACTGTCTCTATTATAATATGACAGACCAGCTAGATCGACTGTCTCTATTAGATTATGACAGATCAGCTAGATCTACTGTCTCTATTATAATATGACAGACCAGCTAGATCTACTGTCTCTTTTATATTATGACAGACCAGCTAGATCTACTGTCACTCTTATATTATGACAGACCAGCTAGAACTAATGTCTCTATAATAGTATGACAGACCAGCTAGATCTAATGTCTCTATTATAATATGACAGACCAGCTAGATCTACTGTATTTTTAATAATGTTACAAACCAGCTAGATCTACTGTCTCGATTACAATATGACAGACCAGCTAGATCTACTGTTTCTATTAGATTATGACAGACCAGCTAGAACTAATGTCTCTATAATAGTATGACAGACCAGCTAGATCTAATGTCTCTATTATAATATGACAGACCAGCTAGATCTACTGTCTCTATTATAATATGACAGACCAGCTACATCTACTGTCTCTATTATAATATGACAGACCAGCTAGATCTACTGTCTCTCTTATATTATGACAGACCAGCTTGATCTACTGTCTATATTATAATATGACAGACCAGCTAGATCGACTGTCTCTATTAGATTATGACAGACCAGCTAGATCTACTGTCTCTATTATAATATGACAGACCAGCTAGATCTACAGTCTCTATTACATTATGACAGACCAGCTAGATCTACTCTCTCTATTAGATTATGACAGACCAGCTAGATCTACTGTCTCTATTATAATATGACAGACCAGCTAGATCTACAGTCTCTATTACATTATGACAGACCAGCTAGATCTACTTTCTCTATTAGATTATGACAGGCCAGTTAGAACTACTGTCTCTATTATAATATGACAGACCAGCTAGATCTACTGTCTCTTTTAAATTATGACAGACCAGCTAGATCTACAGTCTCTATTAGATTATGACAGACAAGCTAGAACTAATGTCTCTATTATATTATGACAGACCAGCAAGATCTACTGTCTCTATTATAATATGACAGACCAGCTAGATCTAATGTCTCTATTAGATTATGACAGACCAGCTAGAACTACTGTCTCTATTATAATATGACAGACCAGCTAGATCTACTGTCTCTATTATAATATGACAGACCAGCTACATCTACTGTCTTTTTAATAATGTTACAAACCAGCTAGATCTACTGTCTCTATTATATTATGACAGAACAGGTAGGTCTACTGTCTCTATTATATTATGACAGACCAGGTAGATATACTGTCTCTATTAGATTATGACAGACCAGCTAGAACTACTGTCTCTATTATAATATGACAGACTAGCTAGATCTACTGTCTCTATTATAATATGACAGACCAGCTACATCTACTGTCTCTATTATATTATGACAGACCAGCTACATCTACTGTCTCTATTATAATATGACAGACCAGCTAGATCTACTGTCTCTCTTATATTATGACAGACCAGCTTGATCTACTGTCTATATTATAATATGACAGACCAGCTAGATCGACTGTCTCTATTAGATTATGACAGACCAGCTAGATCTACTGTCTCTATTATAATATGACAGACCAGCTAGATCTACAGTCTCTATTACATTATGACAGACCAGCTAGATCTACTCTCTCTATTAGATTATGACAGACCAGCTAGAACTACTGTCTCTATTATAATATGACAGACCAGCTAGATCTAATGTCTCTATTATATTATGACAGACCAGCTAGAACTACTGTCTCTATTATAATATGACAGACCAGCTACATCTTCTGTCTCTATTATAATATGACAGACCAGCCACATCTACTGTCTCTATTATAATATGACAGACCAGCTAGATCTACTGTCTCTCTTATATTATGACAGACCAGCTTGATCTACTGTCTATATTATAATATGACAGACCAGCTAGATCGACTGTCTCTATTAGATTATGACAGACCAGCTAGATCTACTGTCTCTATTATAATATGACAGACCAGCTAGATCTACAGTCTCTATTACATTATGACAGACCAGCTAGATCTACTCTCTCTATTAGATTATGACAGACCAGCTAGAACTACTGTCTCTATTATAATATGACAGACCAGCTAGATCTACTGTCTCTTTTATATTATGACAGACCAGCTAGATCTACAGTCACTATTAGATTATGACAGACAAGCTAGAACTAATGTCTCTATTATATTATGACAGACCAGCAAGATCTACTGTCTCTATTATAATATGACAGACCAGCTAGATCTACTGTCTTTTTAATAATGTTACAAACCAGCTAGATCTACTGTCTCTATTATAATATGACAGACCAGCTAGATCTAATGTCTCTATTAGATTATGACAGACCAGCTAGAACTACTGTCTCTATTATAATATGACAGACCAGCTACATCTACTTTCTCTATTATAATATGACAGACCAGCTACATCTACTGTCTCTATTATAATATGACAGACCAGCTACATCTACTGTCTCTATTATAATATGACAGACCAGCTAGATCTACTGTCTCTCTTATATTATGACAGACCAGCTTGATCTACTGTCTATATTATAATATGACAGACCAGCTAGATCGACTGTCTCTATTAGATTATGACAGGCCAGCTAGATCTACTGTCTCTATTATAATATGACAGACCAGCTAGATCTACAGTCTCTATTACATTATGACAGACCAGCTAGATCTACTCTCTATTAGATTATGACAGACCAGCTAGATCTACTGTCTCTATTATAATATGACAGACCAGCTAGATCTACAGTCTCTATTACATTATGACAGACCAGCTAGATCTACTTTCTCTATTAGATTATGACAGACCAGTTAGAACTACTGTCTCTATTATAATATGACAGACCAGCTACATCTACTGTCTCTATTATAATATGACAGACCAGCTACATCTACTGTCTCTATTATAATATGACAGACCAGCTAGATCTACTGTCTCTCTTATATTATGACAGACCAGCTTGATCTACTGTCTATATTATAATATGACAGACCAGCTAGATCGACTGTCTCTATTAGATTATGACAGACCAGCTAGATCTACTGTCTCTATTATAATATGACAGACCAGCTAGATCTACAGTCTCTATTACATTATGACAGACCAGCTAGATCTACTCTATCTATTAGATTATGACAGACCAGCTAGAACTACTGTCTCTATTATAATATGACAGACCAGCTAGATCTAATGTCTCTATTAGATTATGACAGACCAGCTAGAACTACTGTCTCTATTATAATATGACAGACCAGCTACATCTTCTGTCTCTATTATAATATGACAGACCAGCTACATCTACTGTCTCTATTATAATATGACAGACCAGCTAGATCTACTGTCTCTCTTATATTATGACAGACCAGCTTGATCTACTGTCTATATTATAATATGACAGACCAGCTAGATCGACTGTCTCTATTAGATTATGACAGACCAGCTAGATCTACTGTCTCTATTATAATATGACAGACCAGCTAGATCTACAGTCTCTATTACATTATGACAGACCAGCTAGATCTACTCTCTCTATTAGATTATGACAGACCAGCTAGAACTACTGTCTCTATTATAATATGACAGACCAGCTAGATCTACTGTCTCTTTTATATTATGACAGACCAGCTAGATCTACAGTCACTATTAGATTATGACAGACAAGCTAGAACTAATGTCTCTATTATATTATGACAGACCAGCAAGATCTACTGTCTCTATTATAATATGACAGACCAGCTAGATCTACTGTCTTTTTAATAATGTTACAAACCAGCTAGATCTACTGTCTCTATTATAATATGACAGACCAGCTAGATCTAATGTCTCTATTAGATTATGACAGACCAGCTAGAACTACTGTCTCTATTATAATATGACAGACCAGCTACATCTACTTTCTCTATTATAATATGACAGACCAGCTACATCTACTGTCTCTATTATAATATGACAGACCAGCTACATCTACTGTCTCTATTATAATATGACAGACCAGCTAGATCTACTGTCTCTCTTATATTATGACAGACCAGCTTGATCTACTGTCTATATTATAATATGACAGACCAGCTAGATCGACTGTCTCTATTAGATTATGACAGACCAGCTAGATCTACTGTCTCTATTATAATATGACAGACCAGCTAGATCTACAGTCTCTATTACATTATGACAGACCAGCTAGATCTACTCTCTCTATTAGATTATGACAGACCAGCTAGATCTACTGTCTCTATTATAATATGACAGACCAGCTAGATCTACAGTCTCTATTACATTATGACAGACCAGCTAGATCTACTTTCTCTATTAGATTATGACAGACCAGTTAGAACTACTGTCTCTATTATAATATGACAGACCAGCTAGATCTACTGTCTCTTTTATATTATGACAGACCAGCTAGATCTACAGTCTCTATTAGATTATGACAGACAAGCTAGAACTAATGTCTCTATTATATTATGACAGACCAGCAAGATCTACTGTCTCTATTATAATATGACAGACCAGCTAGATCTAATGTCTCTATTAGATTATGACAGACCAGCTAGAACTACTGTCTCTATTATAATATGACAGGCCAGCTACATCTACTGTCTCTATTATAATATGACAGACCAGCTAGATCTACAGTCTCTATTACATTATGACAGACCAGCTAGATCTACTCTCTCTATTAGATTATGACAGACCAGCTAGATCTACTGTCTCTATTATAATATGACAGACCAGCTAGATCTACAGTCTCTATTACATTATGACAGACCAGCTAGATCTACTTTCTCTATTAGATTATGACAGACCAGTTAGAACTACTGTCTCTATTATAATATGACAGACCAGCTAGATCTACTGTCTCTTTTATATTATGACAGACCAGCTAGATCTACAGTCTCTATTAGATTATGACAGACAAGCTAGAACTAATGTCTCTATTATATTATGACAGACCAGCAAGATCTACTGTCTCTATTATAATATGACAGACCAGCTAGATCTAATGTCTCTATTAGATTATGACAGACCAGCTAGAACTACTGTCTCTATTATAATATGACAGACCAGCTACATCTACTGTCTCTATTATAATATGACAGACCAGCTACATCTACTGTCTTTTTAATAATGTTACAAACCAGCTAGATCTACTGTCTCTATTATAATATGACAGACCAGCTAGATCTACTTTCTCTATTATAATATGACAGACCAGCTAGATCTAATGTCTCTATTAGATTATGACAGACCAGCTAGAACTACTGTCTCTATTATAATATGACAGACCAGCTACATCTACTGTCTCTATTATAATATGACAGACCAGCTACATCTACTGTCTCTATTATAATATGACAGACCAGCTACATCTACTGTCTCTATTATAATATGACAGACCAGCTAGATCTACTGTCTCTCTTATATTATGACAGACCAGCTTGATCTACTGTCTATATTATAATATGACAGACCAGCTAGATCGACTGTCTCTATTAGATTATGACAGACCAGCTAGATCTACTGTCTCTATTATAATATGACAGACCAGCTAGATCTACAGTCTCTATTACATTATGACAGACCAGCTAGATCTACTCTCTCTATTAGATTATGACAGACCAGCTAGAACTACTGTCTCTATTATAATATGACAGACCAGCTAGATCTAATGTCTCTATTAGATTATGACAGACCAGCTAGAACTACTGTCTCTATTATAATATGACAGACCAGCTACATCTTCTGTCTCTATTATAATATGACAGACCAGCTACATCTACTGTCTCTATTATAATATGACAGACCAGCTAGATCTACTGTCTCTCTTATATTATGACAGACCAGCTTGATCTACTGTCTATATTATAATATGACAGACCAGCTAGATCGACTGTCTCTATTAGATTATGACAGACCAGCTAGATCTACTGTCTCTATTATAATATGACAGACCAGCTAGATCTACAGTCTCTATTACATTATGACAGACCAGCTAGATCTACTCTCTCTATTAGATTATGACAGACCAGCTAGAACTACTGTCTCTATTATAATATGACAGACCAGCTAGATCTACTGTCACTATTAGATTATGACAGACAAGCTAGAACTAATGTCTCTATTATATTATGACAGACCAGCAAGATCTACTGTCTCTATTATAATATGACAGACCAGCTAGATCTACTGTCTTTTTAATAATGTTACAAACCAGCTAGATCTACTGTCTCTATTATAATATGACAGACCAGCTAGATCTAATGTCTCTATTAGATTATGACAGACCAGCTAGAACTACTGTCTCTATTATAATATGACAGACCAGCTACATCTACTTTCTCTATTATAATATGACAGACCAGCTACATCTACTGTCTCTATTATAATATGACAGACCAGCTACATCTACTGTCTCTATTATAATATGACAGACCAGCTAGATCTACTGTCTCTCTTATATTATGACAGACCAGCTTGATCTACTGTCTATATTATAATATGACAGACCAGCTATATCGACTGTCTCTATTAGATTATGACAGACCAGCTAGATCTACTGTCTCTATTATAATATGACAGACCAGCTAGATCTACAGTCTCTATTACATTATGACAGACCAGCTAGATCTACTCTCTCTATTAGATTATGACAGACCAGCTAGATCTACTGTCTCTATTATAATATGACAGACCAGCTAGATCTACAGTCTCTATTACATTATGACAGACCAGCTAGACCTACTTTCTCTATTAGATTATGACAGACCAGTTAGAACTACTGTCTCTACTATAATATGACAGACCAGCTAGATCTACTGTCTCTTTTATATTATGACAGACCAGCTAGATCTACAGTCTCTATTAGATTATGACAGACAAGCTAGAACTAATGTCTCTATTATATTATGACAGACCAGCAAGATCTACTGTCTCTATTATAATATGACAGACCAGCTAGATCTAATGTCTCTATTAGATTATGACAGACCAGCTAGAACTACTGTCTCTATTATAATATGACAGGCCAGCTACATCTACTGTCTCTATTATAATATGACAGACCAGCTAGATCTACTGTCTTTTTAATAATGTTACAAACCAGCTAGATCTACTGTCTCTATTATAATATGACAGACCAGCTAGATCTAATGTCTCTATTAGATTATGACAGACCAGCTAGAACTACTGTCTCTATTATAATATGACAGACCAGCTACATCTACTTTCTCTATTATAATATGACAGACCAGCTACATCTACTGTCTCTATTATAATATGACAGACCAGCTACATCTACTGTCTCTATTATAATATGACAGACCAGCTAGATCTACTGTCTCTCTTATATTATGACAGACCAGCTTGATCTACTGTCTATATTATAATATGACAGACCAGCTATATCGACTGTCTCTATTAGATTATGACAGACCAGCTAGATCTACTGTCTCTATTATAATATGACAGACCAGCTAGATCTACAGTCTCTATTACATTATGACAGACAAGCTAGATCTACTCTCTCTATTAGATTATGACAGACCAGCTAGATCTACTGTCTCTATTATAATATGACAGACCAGCTAGATCTACAGTCTCTATTACATTATGACTGACCAGCTAGATCTACTTTCTCTATTAGATTATGACAGACCAGTTAGAACTACTGTCTCTATTATAATATGACAGACCAGCTAGATCTACTGTCTCTTTTATATTATGACAGACCAGCTAGATCTACAGTCTCTATTAGATTATGACAGACAAGCTAGAACTAATGTCTCTATTATATTATGACAGACCAGCAAGATCTACTGTCTCTATTATAATATGACAGACCAGCTAGATCTAATGTCTCTATTAGATTATGACAGACCAGCTAGAACTACTGTCTCTATTATAATATGACAGACCAGCTACATCTACTGTCTCTATTATAATATGACAGACCAGCTACATCTACTGTCTCTATTATAATATGACAGACCAGCTACATCTTCTGTCTCTATTATAACATGACAGACCAGCTAGATCTTCTGTCTCTATTATAATATGACAGACCAGCTAGATCTACTGTCTCTCTTATATTATGACAGACCAGCTTGATCTACTGTCTATATTATAATATGACAGACCAGCTAGATCGACTGTCTCTATTAGATTATGACAGACCAGCTAGATCTACTGTCTCTATTATAATATGACAGACCAGCTAGATCTACAGTCTCTATTACATTATGACAGACCAGCTAGATCTACTCTCTCTTTTATATTATGACAGACCAGCTAGATCTACTGTTTCAATTATTTTATGACAGACAAGCTACAACTAATGTCTCTATTATATTATGACAGACCAGCAAGATCTACTGTCTCTATTATAATATGACAGACCGGGCTAGATCTACTGTCTTTTAATAATAATGTTACAAACCAGCCTGATCTACTGTCTCTATTATAATATGACAGACCAGCTAGATCTAATGTCTCTATTAGATTATGACAGACCAGCTAGATCTTCTGTCTCTATTATAATATGACAGACCAGCTAGATCTACTGTCTCTCTTATATTATGACAGACCAGCTTGATCTACTGTCTATATTATAATATGACAGACCAGCTAGATCGACTGTCTCTATTATAATATGACAGACCAGCTAGATCTAATGTCTCTATTAGATTATGACAGACCAGCTAGAACTACTGTCTCTATTATAATATGACAGACCAGCTAGATCTACTCTCTCTTTTATATTATGACAGACCAGCTAGATCTACTGTCTCAATTATTTTATGACAGACAAGCTACAACTAATGTCTCTATTATATTATGACAGACCAGCAAGATCTACTGTCTTTTTAATAATGTTACAAACCAGCTAGATCTACTGTCTCTATTATAATATGACAGACCAGCTAGAACTACTGTCTCTATTATAATATGACAGACCAGCTAGATCTAATGTCTCTATTAGATTATGACAGACCAGCTAGAACTACTGTCTCTATTATAATATGACAGACCAGCTACATCTACTGTCTCTATTATAATATGACAGACCAGCTACATCTACTGTCTCTATTATAATATGACATACCAGCTAGATCGACTGTCTCTCTTATATTATGACAGACCAGCTTGATCTACTGTCTATATTATAATATGACAGACCAGCTAGATCGACTGTCTCTATTAGATTATGACAGACCAGCTAGATCTACTGTCTCTATTATAATATGACAGACCAGCTAGATCTACAGTCTCTATTACATTATGACAGACCAGCTAGATCTACTCTCTCTATTAGATTATGACAGACCAGCTAGAACTACTGTCTCTATTATAATATGACAGACCAGCTAGATCTACTGTCTCTTTTATATTATGACAGACCAGCTAGATCTACAGTCACTATTAGATTATGACAGACAAGCTAGACCTAATGTCTCTATTATATTATGACAGACCAGCAAGATCTACTGTCTCTATTATAATATAACAGACCAGCTAGATCTACTGTCTTTTTAATAATGTTACAAACCAGCTAGATCTACTGTCTCTATTATAATATGACAGACCAGCTAGATCTAATGTCTCTATTAGATTATGACAGACCAGCTAGAACTACTGTCTCTATTATAATATGACAGACCAGCTACATCTACTTTCTCTATTATAATATGACAGACCAGCTACATCTACTGTCTCTATTATAATATGACAGACCAGCTACATCTACTGTCTCTATTATAATATGACAGACCAGCTAGATCTACTGTCTCTCTTATATTATGACAGACCAGCTTGATCTACTGTCTATATTATAATATGACAGACCAGCTAGATCGACTGTCTCTATTAGATTATGACAGACCAGCTAGATCTACTGTCTCTATTATAATATGACAGACCAGCTAGATCTACAGTCTCTATTACATTATGACAGACCAGCTAGATCTACTCTCTCTATTAGATTATGACAGACCAGCTAGATCTACTGTCTCTATTATAATATGACAGACCAGCTAGATCTACAGTCTCTATTACATTATGACAGACCAGCTAGATCTACTTTCTCTATTAGATTATGACAGACCAGTTAGAACTACTGTCTCTATTATAATATGACAGACCAGCTAGATCTACTGTCTCTTTTATATTATGACAGACCAGCTAGATCTACAGTCTCTATTAGATTATGACAGACAAGCTAGAACTAATGTCTCTATTATATTATGACAGACCAGCAAGATCTACTGTCTCTATTATAATATGACAGACCAGCTAGATCTAATGTCTCTATTAGATTATGACAGACCAGCTAGAACTACTGTCTCTATTATAATATGACAGGCCAGCTACATCTACTGTCTCTATTATAATATGACAGACCAGCTACATCTACTGTCTTTTTAATAATGTTACAAACCAGCTAGATCTACTGTCTCTATTATAATATGACAGACCAGCTAGATCTAATGTCTCTATTAGATTATGACAGACCAGCTAGAACTACTGTCTCTATTATAATATGACAGACCAGCTACATCTACTGTCTCTATTATAATATGACAGACCAGCTACATCTACTGTCTCTATTATAATATGACAGACCAGCTACATCTTCTGTCTCTATTATAACATGACAAACCAGCTAGATCTTCTGTCTCTATTATAATATGACAGACCAGCTAGATCTACTGTCTCTCTTATATTATGACAGACCAGCTTGATCTACTGTCTATATTATAATATGACAGACCAGCTAGATCGACTGTCTCTATTAGATTATGACAGACCAGCTAGATCTACTGTCTCTATTATAATATGACAGACCAGCTAGATCTACAATCTCTATTACATTATGACAGACCAGCTAGATCTACTCTCTCTTTTATATTATGACAGACCAGCTAGATCTACTGTTTCAATTATTTTATGACAGACAAGCTACAACTAATGTCTCTATTATATTATGACAGACCAGCAAGATCTACTGTCTCTATTATAATATGACAGACCAGCTAGATCTACTGTCTTTTTAATAATGTTACAAACCAGCCTGATCTACTGTCTCTATTATAATATGACAGACCAGCTAGATCTAATGTCTCTATTAGATTATGACAGACCAGCTAGATCTTCTGTCTCTATTATAATATGACAGACCAGCTAGATCTACTGTCTCTCTTATATTATGACAGACCAGCTTGATCTACTGTCTATATTATAATATGACAGACCAGCTAGATCGACTGTCTCTATTAGATTATGACAGACCAGCTAGATCTACTGTCTCTATTATAATATGACAGACCAGCTAGATCTACAGTCTCTATTACATTATGACAGACCAGCTAGATCTACTCTCTCTTTTACATTATGACAGACCAGCTAGATCTACTGTCTCAATTATTTTATGACAGACAAGCTACAACTAATGTCTCTATTATATTATGACAGACCAGCAAGATCTACTGTCTCTATTATAATATGACAGACCAGCTAGATCTACTGTCTCTTTTAATAATGTTACAAACCAGCTAGATCTACTGTCTCTATTATAATATGACAGACCAGCTAGATCTAATGTCTCTATTAGATTATGACAGACCAGCTAGAACTACTGTCTCTATTATAATATGACAGACCAGCTACATCTACTGTCTCTATTATAATATAACAGACCAGCTACATCTTCTGTCTCTATTATAACATGACAGACCAGCTAGATCTTCTGTCTCTATTATAATATGACAGACATGCTAGATCTACTGTCTCTCTTATAATATGACAGACCAGCTTGATCTACTGTCTATATTATAATATGACAGACCAGCTAGATCTAATGTCTCTATTAGATTATGAGAGACCAGCTAGAACTACTGTCTCTATTATAATATGACAGACCAGCTACATCTACTGTCTCTATTAGATTATGACAGACAAGCTAGAACTACTGTCTCTATTATAATATGACAGACCAGCTAGATCTACTGTCTTTTTAATAATGTTACAAACCAGCTAGATCTACTGTCTCTATTATAATATGACAGACCAGCTAGATCTACTGTCTCTCTTATATTATGACAGACCAGCTTGATCTACTGTCTATATTATAATATGACAGACCAGCTAGATCGACTGTCTCTATTATAATATGACAGACCAGCTAGATCTAATGTCTCTATTAGATTATGACAGACCAGCTAGAACTACTGTCTCTATTATAATATGACAGACCAGCTACATCTACTGTCTCTATTATAATATGACAGACCAGCTACATCTATTGTCTCTATTATAATATGACAGACCAGCTAGATCTACTGTCTCTATTATAACATGCAGACCAGCTAGATCTACTGTCTCTATTATATTATGACAGACCAGCTAGATCACCTGTCTCTATTAGATTATGACAGACCAGCTAGATCTACTGTCTCTATTATAATATGACAGACCAGCTAGATCTACAGTCTCTATTACATTATGACAGACCAGCTAGATCTACTGTCTCTTTTATATTATGACAGACCAGCTAGATCTACTGTCTCAATTATTTTATGACAGACAAGCTAGAACTAATGTCTCTATTATATTATGACAGACCAGCAAGATCTACTGTCTCTATTATAATATGACAGACCAGCTAGATCTACTGTCTCTTTTAATAATGTTACAAACCAGCTTGATCTACTGTCTCTATTATAATATGACAGACCAGCTAGATCTAATGTCTCTATTATATTATGACAGACCAGCTAGAACTACTGTCTCTATTATAATATGACAGACCAGCTACATCTACTGTCTCTATTATAATATGACAGACCAGCTACATCTTCTGTCTCTATTATAACATGACAGACCAGCTAGATCTTCTGTCTCTATTATAATATGACAGACCAGCTAGATCTACTGTCTCTCTTATATTATGACAGACCAGCTTGATCTACTGTCTATATTATAATATGACAGACCAGCTAGATCGACTGTCTCTATTATAATATGACAGACCAGCTACATCTACTGTCTCTATTATAATATGACAGACCAGCTACATCTACTGTCTCTTTTAATAATGTTACAAACCAGCTAGATCTACTGTCTCTATTATAATATGACAGACCAGCTAGATCTACTGTCTCTATTATAATATGACAGACCAGCTAGATCTAATGTCTCTATTAGATTATGACAGACCAGCTAGAACTACTGTCTCTATTATAATATGACAGACCAGCTACATCTACTGTCTCTATTATAATATGACAGACCAGCTACATCTACTGTCTCTATTATAATATGACAGACCAGCTACATCTACTGTCTCTATTATAATATGACAGACCAGCTAGATCTACTGTCTCTATTATATTATGACAGACCAGCTTGATCTACTGTCTATATTATAATATGACAGACCAGCTAGATCTACTGTCTCTATTATATTATGACAGACCAGCTAGATCTACTGTCTCTATTATAATATGACAGACCAGCTAGATCTACAGTCTCTATTATATTATGACAGACCAGCTAGATCTACTGTCTCTATTAGATTATGACAGACCAGCTAGAACTACTGTCTCTATTATAATATGACAGACCAGCTAGATCTAATGTCTCTATTATATTATGACAGACCAGCTAGAACTACTGTCTCTATTATAATATGACAGACCAGCTACATCTTCTGTCTCTATTATAATATGACAGACCAGCTACATCTACTGTCTCTATTATAATATGACAGACCAGCTAGATCTACTGTCTCTCTTATATTATGACAGACCAGCTTGATCTACTGTCTATATTATAATATGACAGACCAGCTAGATCGACTGTCTCTATTAGATTATGACAGACCAGCTAGATCTACTGTCTCTATTATAATATGACAGACCAGCTAGATCTACAGTCTCTATTACATTATGACAGACCAGCTAGATCTACTGTCTCTATTAGATTATGACAGACCAGCTAGAACTACTGTCTCTATTATAATATGACAGACCAGCTAGATCTACTGTCTCTTTTATATTATGACAGACCAGCTAGATCTACAGTCACTATTAGATTATGACAGACAAGCTAGAACTAATGTCTCTATTATATTATGACAGACCAGCAAGATCTACTGTCTCTATTATAATATGACAGACCAGCTAGATCTACTGTCTTTTTAATAATGTTACAAACCAGCTAGATCTACTGTCTCTATTATAATATGACAGACCAGCTAGATCTAATGTCTCTATTAGATTATGACAGACCAGCTAGAACTACTGTCTCTATTATAATATGACAGACCAGCTACATCTACTTTCTCTATTATAATATGACAGACCAGCTACATCTACTGTCTCTATTATAATATGACAGACCAGCTACATCTACTGTCTCTATTATAATATGACAGACCAGCTAGATCTACTGTCTCTCTTATATTATGACAGACCAGCTTGATCTACTGTCTATATTATAATATGACAGACCAGCTAGATCGACTGTCTCTATTATATTATGACAGACCAGCTAGATCTACTGTCTCTATTATAATATGACAGACCAGCTAGATCTACAGTCTCTATTACATTATGACAGACCAGCTAGATCTACTGTCTCTATTAGATTATGACAGACCAGCTAGATCTACTGTCTCTATTATAATATGACAGACCAGCTAGATCTACAGTCTCTATTAAATTATGACAGACCAGCTAGATCTACTTTCTCTATTAGATTATGACAGACCAGCTAGAACTACTGTCTCTATTATAATATGACAGACCAGCTAGATCTACTGTCTCTTTTATATTATGACAGACCAGCTAGATCTAATGTCTCTATTAGATTATGACAGACAAGCTAGAACTAATGTCTCTATTATATTATGACAGACCAGCAAGATCTACTGTCTCTATTATAATATGACAGACCAGCTAGATCTAATGTCTCTATTAGATTATGACAGACCAGCTAGAACTACTGTCTCTATTATAATATGACAGACCAGCTACATCTACTGTCTCTATTATAATATGACAGACCAGCTAGATCTACTGTCTTTTTAATAATGTTACAAACCAGCTAGATCTACTGTCTCTATTATAATATGACAGACCAGCTAGATCTAATGTCTCTATTAGATTATGACAGACCAGCTAGATCTACTGTCTCTATTATAATATGACAGACCAGCTAGATCTACTGTCTCTATTATAATATGACAGACCAGCTACATCTACTGTCTCTATTATAATATGACAGACCAGCTACATCTTCTGTCTCTATTATAACATGACAGACCAGCTAGATCTTCTGTCTCTATTATAATATGACAGACCAGCTAGATCTACTGTCTCTCTTATATTATGACAGACCAGCTTGATCTACTGTCTATATTATAATATGACAGACCAGCTAGATCGACTGTCTCTATTAGATTATGACAGACCAGCTAGATCTACTGTCTCTATTATAATATGACAGACCAGCTAGATCTACAGTCTCTATTACATTATGACAGACCAGCTAGATCTACTGTCTCTTTATATTATGACAGACCAGCTAGATCTACTGTTTCTATTATTTATGACAGACAAGCTACAACTAATGTCTCTATTATATTATGACAGACCAGCAAGATCTACTGTCTCTATTATAATATGACAGACCAGCTAGATCTACTGTCTCTTTTAATGATGACAAACCAGCCTGATCTACTGTCTCTATTATAATATGACAGACCAGCTAGATCTAATGTCTCTATTATATTATGACAGACCAGCTAGATCTTCTGTCTCTATTATAATATGACAGACCAGCTAGATCTACTGTCTCTCTTATATTATGACAGACCAGCTTGATCTACTGTCTCTATTATAATATGACAGACCAGCTAGATCTACTGTCTCTGTTATATTATGACAGACCAGCTAGATCTACTGTCTCTACTATAATATTACAGACCAGCAAGATCTACTGTCTCTATTATAATATGACAGACCAGCTAGATCACCTGTCTCTATTATATTATGACAGACCAGCTAGATCTACTGTCTCAATTATTTTATGACAGACAAGCTACAACTAATGTCTCTATTATATTATGACAGACCAGCAAGATCTACTGTCTCTATTATAATATGACAGACCAGCTAGATCTACTGTCTCTTTTAATAATGACAAACCAGCTAGATCTACTGTCTCTATTATAATATGACAGACCAGCTAGATCTACTGTCTCTCTTATATTATGACAGACCAGCTTGATCTACTGTCTATATTATAATATGACAGACCAGCTAGATCGACTGTCTCTATTATAATATGACAGACCAGCTAGATCTAATGTCTCTATTATAACATGACAGACCAGCTGGATCTACTGTCTCTATTATAATATGACAGACCAGCTAGATCTACTGTCTCTATTATAATATGACAGACCAGCTACATCTACTGTCTCTATTATAATATGACAGACCAGCTAGATCTACTGTCTCTATTATAACATGACAGACCAGCTAGATCTACTGTCTCTATTACATTATGACAGACCAGCTAGATCACCTGTCTCTATTATATTATGACAGACCAGCTAGAACTACTGTCTCTATTATAATATGACAGACCAGCTAGATCTACTGTCTCTATTATAATATGACAGACCAGCTAGATCTACCGTCTCTATTATATTATGACAGACCAGCTAGATCTACTGTCTCTATTATAATATGACAGACCAGCTAGATCTACTGTCTCTATTATAATATGACAGACCAGCTAGATCTACTGTCTCTATTATAATATGACAGACCAGCTAGATCTACTGTCTCTATTAAATTATGGCTGACAAGCCAGATCTACTGTCTTTTTAATAATGTTACAAACCAGCTTGATCTACTGTCTATATTATCAGATGACAGACCAGCTAGATCTACTGCCTCTATTATAATATGACCGACCAGCTAGATCTACTGTCTCTATTATAATATGACAGACCTGCTAGATCTACTGTCTCTATTATAATATGACAGACAAGCTAGATCTACTGTCTATATTATAATATGACAGACCAGCTAGATCTGCTGTCTCTATTATATTATGACAGAACAGCTAGATCTACTCTCTCTTATATTATGACAGACCAGCTTGATCTACTGTCTCTATTATAATATGACAGACCAGCTAGATCTACTGTCTCTATTATAATATGACAGACCAGCTACATCTACTGTCTCTATTATAATATGACAGACCAGCTACATCTTCTGTCTCTATTATAACATGACAGACCAGCTAGATCTTCTGTCTCTATTATAATATGACAGACCAGCTAGATCTACTGTCTCTCTTATATTATGACAGACCAGCTAGATCTACTGTCTCTATTATAATATGACAGACCAGCTAGATCTACTGTCTCTATTATAATATGACAGACCAGCTACATCTACTGTCTCTATTATAATATGACAGACCAGCTAGATCTACTGTCTCTATTATAACATGACAGACCAGCTAGATCTACTGTCTCTTTATAATAATGTTACAAACCAGCTAGATCTACTGTCTCTATTATAATATGACAGACCAGCTAGATCTACTGTCTCTCTTATATTATGACAGACCAGACCAGCTTGATCTACTGTCTATATTATAATATGACAGACCAGCTAGATCTACTGTCTCTATTATAATATGACAGACCAGCTAGATCTATGTCTCTATTATATTATGACAGACCAGCTAGAACTACTGTCTCTATTATAATATGACAGACCAGCTAGATCTAATGTCTCTATTATATTATGACAGACCAGCTAGATCTACTGTCTCTATTATAATATGACAGACCAGCTAGATCTACTGTCTCTATTATAATATGACAGACCAGCTAGATCTACTGTCTCTATTATAATATGACAGACCAGCTAGATCTACTGTCTCTATTATAACATGACAGACCAGCTAGATCTACTGTCTCTATTACATTATGACAGACCAGCTAGATCACCTGTCTCTATTATATTATGACAGACCAGCTAGATCTACTGTCTTTTTAATAATGTTACAAACCAGCTAGATCTACTGTCTCTATTAGATTATGACAGACCAGCTAGAACTACTGTCTCTATTATAATATGACAGACCAGCTAGATCTACTGTCTCTATTATAATATGACAGACCAGCTAGATCTACTGTCTCTATTATATTATGACAGACCAGCTAGATCTACTGTCTCTATTATATTATGACAGACCAGCTAGATCTACTGTCTCTATTATTTTATGACAGACAAGCTAGAACTAATGTCTCTATTATATTATGACAGACCAGCAAGATCTACTGTCTCTATTATAATATGACAGACCAGCTAGATCTACTGTCTTTTTAATAATGTTACAAACCAGCTAGAACTACTGTCTCTATTATAATATGACAGACCAGCTAGAACTACTGTCTCTATTATAATATGACAGACCAGCTACATCTACTGTCTCTATTATAACATGACAGAAAAGCTAGATCTACTGTCTCTATTACATTATGACAGACCAGCTAGATCATCTGTCTCTATTATAACATGACAGACCAGCTAGATCTTCTGTCTCTATTATAATATGACAGACCAGCTAGATCTACTGTCTCTCTTATATTATGACAGACCAGCTAGATCTACTGTCTATTATAATATGACAGACCAGCTACATCTACTGTCTCTATTATAATATGACAGACCAGCTACATCTACTGTCTCTATTATAATATGACAGACCAGCTAGATCTACTGTCTCTATTATATTATGACAGACCAGCTAGATCTACTGTCTCTATTATAATATGACAGACCAGCTAGATCTACTGTCTCTCTTATATTATGACAGACCAGCTTGATCTACTGTCTATATTATAATATGACAGACCAGCTAGATCTAATGTCTCTATTATATTATGACAGACCAGCTAGAACTACTGTCTCTATTATAATATGACAGACCAGCTAGATCTACTGTCTCTATTATAATATGACAGACCAGCTACATCTTCTGTCTCTATTATAACATGACAGACCAGCTAGATCTTCTGTCTCTCTTATATTATGACAGACCATCTTGATCTACTGTCTCTATTACATTATGACAGACCAGCCAGATCACCTGTCTCTATTATAATATGACAACCAAGCTAGATCTACTGTCTTTTAATAATGTTACAAACCAGCTAGATCTACTGTCTCTATTAGATTATGACAGACCAGCTAGAACTACTGTCTCTATTATAATATGACAGACCAGCTAGATCTACTGTCTCTATTATAATATGACAGACCAGCTAGATCTACTGTCTCTATTATAACATGACAGACCAGCTAGATCTACTGTCTCTATTATATTATGACAGACCAGCTAGATCTACTGTCTCTATTAGATTATGACAGACCAGCTAGAACTACTGTCTCTATTATAATATGACAGACCAGCTAGATCTACTGTCTCTATTATAATATGACAGACCAGCTAGATCTACAGTCTCTATTACATTATGACAGACCAGCTAGATCTACTGTCTCTTTTATATCATGACAGACCAGCTAGATCTACTGTCTCAATTATTTTATGACAGACAAGCTAGAACTAATGTCTCTATTATATTATGACAGACCAGCAAGATCTACTGTCTCTATTATAATATGACAGACCAGCTAGATCTACTGTCTTTTTAATAATGTTACAAACCAGCTTGATCTACTGTCTCTATTATAATATGACAGACCAGCTAGATCTAATGTCTCTATTAGATTATGACAGACCAGCTAGAACTACTGTCTCTATTATAATATGACAGACCAGCTACATCTACTGTCTCTATTATAATATGACAGACCAGCTACATCTTCTGTCTCTATTATAACATGACAGACCAGCTAGATCTTCTGTCTCTATTATAATATGACAGACCAGCTAGATCTACTGTCTCTCTTATATTATGACAGACCAGCTTGATCTACTGTCTCTATTAGAATATGACAGACCAGCTAGATCTACTGTCTCTATTATAATATGACAGACCAGCTACATCTACTGTCTCTATTATAATATGACAGACCAGCTACATCTTCTGTCTCTAATATAACATGACAGACCAGCTAGATCTTCTGTCTCTATTATAATATGACAGACCAGCTAGATCTACTGTCTCTCTTATATTATGACAGACCAGCTTGATCTACTGTCTATATTATAATATGACAGACCAGCTAGATCTACTGTCTCTTTTATAATATGACAGACCAGCTACATCTACTGTCTCTATTATAATATGACAGACCAGCTAGATCTTCTGTCTCTATTATAACATGACAGACCAGCTAGATCTACTGTTTTTTAATAATGTGACAAACCAGCTAGATCTACTGTCTCTATTATAATATGACAGACCAGCTAGATCTACTGTCTCTCTTATATTATGACAGACCAGCTTGATCTACTGTCTATATTATAATATGACAGACCAGCTAGATCGACTGTCTCTATTATATTATGACAGACCAGCTAGATCTAATGTCTCTATTATATTATGACAGACCAGCTAGAACTACTGTCTCTATTATAATATGACAGACCAGCTAGATCTAATGTCTCTATTAGATTATGACAGACCAGCTAGAACTACTGTCTCTATTATAATATGACAGACCAGCTAGATCTACTGTCTCTATTATAATATGACAGACCAGCTACATCTACTGTCTCTATTATAATATGACAGACCAGCTAGATCTACTGTCTCTATTATAATATGACAGACCAGCTAGATCTACTGTCTCTATTACATTATGACAGACCAGCTAGATCTACTGTCTCTATTATATTATGACAGACCAGCTAGATCTACTGTCTTTTTAATAATGTTACAAACCAGCTAGATCTACTGTCTCTATTATATTATGACAGACCAGCTAGATCTACTGTCTCTATTATAATATGACAGACCAGCTAGATCTACTGTCTCTATTATAATATGACAGACCAGCTAGATCTACTGTCTCTATTACATTATGACAGACCAGCTAGATCTACTGTCTCTTTTATATTATGACAGACCAGCTAGATCTACTGTCTCAATTATTTTATGACAGACAAGCTACAACTAATGTCTCTATTATATTATGACAGACCAGCAAGATCTACTGTCTTTTTAATAATGTTACAAACCAGCTAGATCTACTGTCTCTATTATAATATGACAGACCAGCTAGAACTACTGTCTCTATTATAATATGACAGACCAGCTACATCTACTGTCTCTATTATAATATGACAGACCAGCTAGATCTACTGTCTCTATTATAATATGACAGACCAGCTAGATCTTCTGTCTCTATTATAACATGACAGACAAGCTAGAACTACTGTCTCTATTATAATATGACAGACCAGCTACATCTACTGTCTCTATTATATTATGACAGACCAGCTAGATCTACTGTCTCTATTATAATATGACAGACCAGCTAGATCTACTGTCTCTATTATAATATGACAGACCAGCTAGATCTACTGTCTCTATTATAATATGACAGACCAGCTAGATCTACTGTCTCTATTATAACATGACAGACCAGCTAGATCTACTGTCTCTATTATAATATGACAGACCAGCTAGATCTACTGTCTCTCTTATATTATGACAGACCAGCTTGATCTACTGTCTCTATTATAATATGACAGACCAGCTAGATCCAATGTCTCTATTAGATTATGACAGACCAGCTAGAACTACTGTCTCTATTATAATATGAAATACCAGCTAGATCTACTGTCTCTATTATAATATAACAGACCAGCTACATCTACTGTCTCTATTATAATATGACAGACCAGCTAGATCTACTGTCTCTATTATAACATGACAGACCAGCTAGATCTACTGTCTCTATTATAACATGACAGACAAGCTAGATCTACTGTCTCTATTATATTATGACAGACCAGCTAGATCTACTGTCTCTTTTAATAATGACAAACCAGCTAGATCTACTGTCTCTATTAGATTATGACAGACCAGCTAGAACTACTGTCTCTATTATAATATGACAGACCAGCTAGATCTACTGTCTCTATTATAATATGACAGACCAGCTAGATCTACTGTCTCTATTATATTATGACAGACCAGCTAGATCTACTGTCTCTTTTATATTATGACAGACCAGCTAGATCTACTGTCTATTATTTTATGACAGACAAGCTAGATCTACTGTCTCTATTATAATATGACAGACCAGCTAGATCTACTGTCTCTATTAGATTATGACAGACCAGCTAGATCTAATGTCTCTATTATATTATGACAGACCAGCTAGAACTACTGTCTCTATTATAATATGACAGACCAGCTACATCTACTGTCTCTATTATAATATGACAGACCAGCTACATCTACTGTCTCTATTATAATATGACAGACCAGCTAGATCTACTGTCTCTATTATAATATGACAGACCAGCTAGATCTACTGTCTCTATTATAATATGACAGACCAGCTAGATCTACTGTCTCTCTTATATTATGACAGACCAGCTTGATCTACTGTCTCTATTATAATATGACAGACCAGCTAGATCTACTGTCTCTATTATATTATGACAGACCAGCTAGATCTACTGTCTCTATTATAATATGACAGACCAGCTAGATCTACTGTCTCTATTATAATATGACAGACCAGCTAGATCTACTGTCTCTATTATAATATGACAGACCAGCTAGATCTACTGTCTCTATTATAATATGACAGACCAGCTAGATCTACTGTCTCTATTAGATTATGACAGACCAGCTAGAACTACTGTCTCTATTATAATATGACAGACCAGCTAGATCTACTGTCTCTATTATAATATGACAGACCAGCTAGATCTACTGTCTCTATTATAATATGACAGACCAGCTAGATCTACTGTCTCTATTATAATATGACAGACCAGCTAGATCTACTGTCTCTATTATATTATGACAGACCAGCTAGATCTACTGTCTCTATTATATTATGACAGACCAGCTAGATCTACTGTCTTTTAATAATGTACAAACCAGCTAGATCTACTGTCTCTATTATATTATGACAGACCAGCTATATCTACTGTCTCTATTATAATATTAAAGACCAGCTAGATCTACTGTCTCTTTTATAATTTGACAGACCAGCTAGATCTACTGCCTCTATTATATTAAGACAGACCAGCTAGATCTACTGTCTCTTTTATATTATGACAGACCAGCTAGATCTACTGTCTCTATTATTTAATGTCAGAACAGCTAGATCTACTGTCTCTATTATATTATGACAGACCAGCTGGATCTACACTCTCTATTATATTATGACAGACCAGCTAGATCTACTGTCTCTATTATATTATGACAGACCAGCTAGATCTACTGTCTCTATTATAATATGACAGACCAGCTAGATCTACTGTCGCTATTATATTATGACAGACCAGCTAGATCTACTGTCTCTATTATAATATGACAGACCAGCTCCATCAACTGTCTCTATTATAATATGACATACCAGCTAGATCTACTGTCTCTATTATAATATGACAGACCAGCTAGTTCTTTTGTCTCTATTATAATATGACGGACCAGCTAGATCAACTGTCTCTATTATATTATGATAGACCAGCTAGATATACTGTCTCTATTATAATATGACGGGCCAGCTAGATCGACTGTCTCTATTAGATTATGACAGACCAGCTAGATCTACTGTCTCTATTATATTATGACAGACCAGCTAGATCTACTGTCTCTATTATAATATGACAGACCAGCTACATCTACTGTCTCTATTATAATATGACAGACCAGCTACATCTACTGTCTCTATTATAATATGACAGACCAGCTAGATCTACTGTCTCTATTATAACATGACAGACCAGCTAGATCTACTGTCTCTATTATAATATGACAGACCAGCTAGATCTACTGTCTCTCTTATATTATGACAGACCAGCTTGATCTACTGTCTATATTATAATATGACAGACCAGCTAGATCGACTGTCTCTATTATAATATGACAGACCAGCTAGATCTACAGTCTCTATTACATTATGACAGACCAGCTAGATCTACTGTCTCTTTTATATTATGACAGACCAGCTAGATCTACTGTCTCAATTATTTTATGACAGACAAGCTAGAACTAATGTCTCTATTATATTATGACAGACCAGCAAGATCTACTGTCTCTATTATAATATGACAGACGAGCTAGATCTACTGTCTTTTTAATAATGTTACAAACCAGCTATATCTACTGTCTCTATTATAATATGACAGACTAGCTAGATCTAATGTCTCTATTATATTATGACAGACCAGCTAGAACTACTGTCTCTATTATAATATGACAGACCAGCTAGATCTACTGTCTCTATTATAATATGACAGACCAGCTACATCTACTGTCTCTATTATAATATGACAGACCAGCTAGATCTACTGTCTCTATTATAATATGACAGACCAGCTAGATCTACTGTCTCTTTATATTATGACAGACCAGCTAGATCTACTGTCTCTATTATTTTATGACAGACAAGCTAGAACTAATGTCTCTATTATATTATGACAGACCAGCAAGATCTACTGTCTCTATTATAATATGACAGACCAGCTAGATCTACTGTCTCTTTTATAATATGACAAACCAGCTAGATCTACTGTCTCTATTATAATATGACAGACCAGCTAGATCTAATGTCTCTATTATAATATGACAGACCAGCTAGATCTACTGTCTATATTATAATATGACAGACCAGCTAGATCTACTGTCTCTATTATAATATGACAGACCAGCTACATCTACTGTCTCTATTATAATATGACAGACCAGCTAGATCTACTGTCTCTATTATAATATGACAGACCAGCTAGATCTACTGTCTCTATTATAATATGACAGACCAGCTAGATCTACTGTCTCTATTATAATATGACAGACCAGCTAGATCTACTGTCTCTATTATAATATGACAAACCAGCTAGATCAACTGTCTCTATATTATATTATGACAGACCAGCTAGATCTAATGTCTCTATTATATTATGACAGACCAGCTAGATCTACTGTCTCTATTATAATATGACAGACCAGCTAGATCTACTGTCTCTATTACATTATGACAGACCAGCTAGATCTACTGTCTCTATTATAATATGACAGACCAGCTAGATCTACTGTCTCTATTATAATATGACAGACCAGCTAGATCTACTGTCTCTCTTATATTATGACAGACCAGCTTGATCTACTGTCTATATTATAATATGACAGACCAGCTAGATCGACTGTCTCTATTATAATATGACAGACCAGCTAGATCTAATGTCTCTATTAGATTATGACAGACCAGCTAGAACTACTGTCTCTATTATAATATGACAGACCAGCTAGATCTACTGTCTCTATTATAATATGACAGACCAGCTACATCTACTGTCTCTATTATAATATGACAGACCAGCTAGATCTACTGTCTCTATTATAACATGACAGACCAGCTAGATCTACTGTCTCTATTATATTATGACAGACCAGCTAGATCTACTGTCTCTATTATATTATGACAGACCAGCTAGATCTACTGTCTCTATTATAATATGACAGACCAGCTAGATCTACTGTCTCTATTAGATTATGACAGACCAGCTAGAACTACTGTCTCTATTATAATATAACAGACCAGCTAGATCTACTGTCTCTATTATTATGACAGACCAGCTAGATCTACTGTCTCTTTTATATTATGACAGACCAGCTAGATCTACTGTCTCTATTATTATGACAGACCAGCTAGAATCTACTGTCTCTATTATATTATGACAGACCAGCTAGATCTACTGTCTCTATTATAATATGACAGACCAGCTAGATCTACTGTCTCTATTATAATATGACAGACCAGCTAGATCTACAGTCTCTATTACATTATGACAGACCAGCTAGATCTACTGTCTCTTTTATATTATGACAGACCAGCTAGATCTACTGTCTCTATTATTTTATGACAGACAAGCTAGAACTAATGTCTCTATTATATTATGACAGACCAGCTAGATCTACTGTCTCTATTATAATATGGCAGACCAGCTAGATCTACTGTCTCTATTATAATATGACAAACCAGCTAGATCTACTGTCTCTATTATAATATGACAGACCAGCTAGATCTACTGTCTCTATTATAATATGACAGACCAGCTAGATCTACTGTCTCTATTATAATATGACAGACCAGCTACATCTACTGTCTCTATTATAATATGACAGACCAGCTAGATCTACTGTCTCTATTATAATATGACAGACCAGCTAGATCTACTGTCTCTATTATAATATGACAGACCAGCTAGATCTACTGTCTCTATTATATTATGACAGACCAGCTAGATCTACTGTCTCTATTATAATATGACAGACCAGCTAGATCTACTGTCTCTATTATATTATGACAGACCAGCTAGATCTAATGTCTCTATTAGATTATGAGAGACCAGCTAGAACTACTGTCTCTATTATAATATGACAGACCAGCTACATCTACTGTCTCTATTATAATATGACAGACCAGCTACATCTACTGTCTCTATTATAATATGACAGACCAGCTAGATCTACTGTCTCTATTATAACATGACAGACCAGCTAGATCTACTGTCTCTATTATAATATGACAGACCAGCTAGATCTACTGTCTCTCTTATATTATGACAGACCAGCTAGATCTACTGTCTCTATTATAATATGACAGACCAGCTAGATCTACTGTCTCTATTATAATATGACAGACCAGCTAGATCTACTGTCTCTATTATATTATGACAGACCAGCTAGATCTACTGTCTCTATTATATTATGACAGACCAGCTAGATCTACTGTCTCTTTATAATAATGACAAACCAGCTAGATCTACTGTCTCTATTATAATATGACAGACCAGCTAGATCTAATGTCTCTATTATATTATGACAGACCAGCTAGATCTACTGTCTCTATTATAATATGACAGACCAGCTAGATCTACTGTCTCTATTATAATATGACAGACCAGCTACATCTACTGTCTCTATTATAATATGACAGACCAGCTAGATCTACTGTCTCTATTATATTATGACAGACCAGCTAGATCTACTGTCTCTATTATATTATGACAGACCAGCTAGATCTACTGTCTCTATTATATTATGACAGACCAGCTAGATCTACTGTCTCTATTATATTATGACAGACCAGCAAGATCTACTGTCTCTATTATAAAATTACAGACCAGCTAAATCTACTGTCTCTTTAATATGACAGACCAGCTATATCTACTCTCTCTATTATAATATGACAGACCAGCTAGATCTACTGTCTCTATTATATTATGACAGACCAGCTAGATCTACTGTCTCTATTATAATATGACAGACCAGCTAGATCTACTGTCTCTATTATAATATGACAGACCAGCTAGATCTACTGTCTCTATTATAATATGACAGACCAGCTAGATCTACTGTCTCTATTATAATATGACAGACCAGCTAGATCTACTGTCTCTATTATAATATGACAGACCAGCTAGATCTACTGTCTCTATTATAATATGACAGACCAGCTAGATCTACTGTCTCTATTATAATATGACAGACCAGCTAGATCTACTGTCTCTATTATATTATGACAGACCAGCTAGATCTACTGTCTCTATTATATTATGACAGACCAGCTTGATCTACTGTCTCTATTATAATATGACAGACCAGCTAGATCTACTGTCTCTATTATATTATGACAGACCAGCTAGATCTACTGTCTCTATTATAATATGACAGACCAGCTAGATCTACTGTCTCTATTATAATATGACAGACCAGCTAGATCTACTGTCTCTATTATATTATGACAGACCAGCTAGATCTACTGTCTCTATTATAATATGACAGACCAGCTAGATCGACTGTCTCTATTATAATATGACAGACCAGCTAGATCTAATGTCTCTATTAGATTATGACAGACCAGCTAGAACTACTGTCTCTATTATAATATGACAGACCAGCTAGATCTACTGTCTCTATTATAATATGACAGACCAGCTACATCTACTGTCTCTATTATAATATGACAGACCAGCTAGATCTACTGTCTCTATTATAACATGACAGACCAGCTAGATCTACTGTCTCTATTACATTATGACAGACCAGCTAGATCACCTGTCTCTATTATATTATGACAGACCAGCTAGATCTACTGTCTCTTTTAATAATGACAAACCAGCTAGATCTACTGTCTCTATTATATTATGACAGACCAGCTAGATCTACTGTCTCTATTATAATATGACAGACCAGCTAGATCTACAGTCTCTATTACATTATGACAGACCAGCTAGATCTACTGTCTCTTTTATATTATGACAGACCAGCTAGATCTACTGTCTCTATTATTTTATGACAGACCAGCTTGATCTACTATCTCTATTATATTATGACAGACCAGCAAGATCTACTGTCTCTATTATAATATGACAGACCAGCTAGATCTACTGTCTTTTTAATAATGTTACAAACCAGCTAGATCTACTGTCTCTATTATAATATGACAGACCAGCTAGATCTAATGTCTCTATTATAATATGACAGACCAGCTAGATCTACTGTCTCTATTATAATATGACAGACCAGCTAGATCTACTGTCTCTATTATAATATGACAGACCAGCTAGATCTACTGTCTCTATTATAATATGACAGACCAGCTAGATCTACTGTCTCTATTATATTATGACAGACCAGCTAGAATCTACTGTCTCTATTATAATATGACAGACCAGCTAGATCTACTGTCTCTATTATAATATGACAGACCAGCTAGATCTACTGTCTCTATTATAATATGACAGACCAGCTACATCTACTGTCTCTATTATAATATGACAGACCAGCTAGATCTACTGTCTCTATTATAATATGACAGACCAGCTAGATCTTCTGTCTCTATTATAATATGACAGACCAGCTAGATCTACTGTCTATATTATAATATGACAGACCAGCTAGATCGACTGTCTCTATTATAATTATGACAGACCAGCTAGATCTACTGTCTCTATTATATTATGACAGACCAGCTTGATCTACTGTCTCTATTATAATATGACAGACCAGCTAGATCTACTGTCTCTATTATATTATGACAGACCAGCTAGATCTACTGTCTCTATTATAATATGACAGACCAGCTAGATCTACTGTCTCTATTATATTATGACAGACCAGCTAGATCTACTGTCTCTCTTATATTATGACAGACCAGCTTGATCTACTGTCTATATTATAATATGACAGACCAGCTAGATCTACTGTCTCTATTATAATATGACAGACCAGCTAGATCTAATGTCTCTATTAGATTATGACAGACCAGCTAGAACTACTGTCTCTATTATAATATGACAGACCAGCTAGATCGACTGTCTCTCTTATATTATGACAGACCAGCTACATCTACTGTCTCTATTATAATATGACAGACCAGCTAGATCTACTGTCTCTATTATAACATGACAGACCAGCTAGATCTACTGTCTCTATTATATTATGACAGACCAGCTAGATCACCTGTCTCTATTATATTATGACAGACCAGCTAGATCTACTGTCTTTTTAATAATGACAAACCAGCTAGATCTACTGTCTCTATTATATTATGACAGACCAGCTAGATCTACTGTCTCTATTATAATATGACAGACCAGCTAGATCTACAGTCTCTATTACATTATGACAGACCAGCTAGATCTACTGTCTCTTTTATATTATGACAGACCAGCTAGATCTACTGTCTCTATTATTTTATGACAGACAAGCTAGAACTAACTGTCTCTATTATATTATGACAGACCAGCAAGATCTACTGTCTCTATTATAATATGACAGACCAGCTAGATCTACTGTCTTTTTAATAATGTTACAAACCAGCTAGATCTACTGTTTCTATTATAATATGACAGACCAGCTAGATCTACTGTCTCTATTATAATATGACAGACCAGCTAGATCTACTGTCTCTATTATAATATGACAGACCAGCTAGATCTACTGTCTCTATTATAATATGACAGACCAGCTAGATCTACTGTCTCTATTATAATATGACAGACCAGCTAGATCTACTGTCTCTATTATAACATGACAGACCAGCTAGATCTACTGTCTCTATTATAATATGACAGACCAGCTAGATCTACTGTCTCTATTATATTATGACAGACCAGCTAGATATACTGTCTATATTATAATATGACAGACCAGCTAGATCTACTGTCTCTATTATAATATGACAGACCAGCTAGATCTACTGTCTCTATTACATTATGACAGACCAGCTAGATCTACTGTCTCTTTTATATTATGACAGACCAGCTAGATCTACTGTCTCAATTATTTTATGACAGACAAGCTAGAACTAATGTCTCTATTATATTATGACAGACCAGCAAGATCTACTGTCTCTATTATAATATGACAGACCAGCTAGATCTACTGTCTCTATTATAATATGACAGACCAGCTAGATCTACTGTCTCTATTATAATATGACAGACCAGCTAGATCTACTGTCTCTTTTAATAATGACAAACCAGCTATATCTACTGTCTCTATTATAATATGACAGACCAGCTAGATCTAATGTCTCTATTAGATTATGACAGACCAGCTAGAACTACTGTCTCTATTATAATATGACAGGCCAGCTAGATCTACTGTCTCTATTATAATATGACAGACCAGCTACATCTACTGTCTCTATTATAATATGACAGACCAGCTACATCTTCTGTCTCTATTATAATATGACAGACCAGCTAGATCTTCTGTCTCTATTATAATATGACAGACCAGCTAGATCTACTGTCTCTTTTATATTATGACAGACCAGCTAGATCTACTGTCTCTATTATTTTATGACAGACCAGCTAGAACTAATGTCTCTATTATATTATGACAGACCAGCAAGATCTACTGTCTCTATTATAATATGACAGACCAGCTAGATCTACTGTCTCTTTTTAATAATGTTACAAACCAGCTATATCTACTGTCTCTATTATAATATGACAGACCAGCTAGATCTAATGTCTCTATTAGATTATGACAGACCAGCTAGAACTACTGTCTCTATTATAATATGACAGACCAGCTAGATCTACTGTCTCTATTATAATATGACAGACCAGCTACATCTACTGTCTCTATTATAATATGACAGACCAGCTACATCTTCTGTCTCTATTATAATATGACAGACCAGCTAGATCTTCTGTCTCTATTATAATATGACAGACCAGCTAGATCTACTGTCTCTTTTATATTATGACAGACCAGCTAGATCTACTGTCTCTATTATTTTATGACAGACAAGCTAGAACTAATGTCTCTATTATATATGACAGACCAGCAAGATCTACTGTCTCTATTATAATATGACAGACCAGCTAGATCTACTGTCTTTTAATAATGTTACAGACCAGCTAGATCTACTGTCTCTATTATAATATGACAGACCAGCTAGATCTAATGTCTCTATTATATTATGACAGACCAGCTAGATCTACTGTCTCTATTATAATATGACAGACCAGCTAGATCTACTGTCTCTATTATAATATGACAGACCAGCTAGATCTACTGTCTCTATTATAATATGACAGACCAGCTAGATCTACTGTCTCTATTATAATATGACAGACCAGCTAGATCTACTGTCTCTATTATAATATGACAGACCAGCTAGATCTTCTGTCTCTATTATAATATGACAGACCAGCTAGATCTACTGTCTATATTATAATATGACAGACCAGCTACATCTACTGTCTCTATTATAATATGACAGACCAGCTACATCTTCTGTCTCTATTATAACATGACAGACCAGCTAGATCTCTGTCTCTATTATAATATGACAGACCAGCTAGATTTACTGTCTCTCTTATATTATGACAGACCAGCTTGATCTACTGTCTATATTATAATATGACAGACCAGCTAGATCTACTGTCTCTATTAGATTATGACAGACCAGCTAGATCTAATGTATCTATTAGATTATGACAGACCAGCTAGAACTACTGTCTCTATTATAATATGACAGACCAGCTACATCTACTGTCTCTATTATAATATGACAGACCAGCTACATCTACTGTCTCTATTATAATATGACAGACCAGCTAGATCTACTGTCTCTATTATAATATGACAGACCAGCTAGATCTACTGTCTCTATTATATTATGACAGACCAGCTAGATCTACTGTCTCTATTATAATATGACAGACCAGCTAGATCTACTGTCTCTATTATAATATGACAGACCAGCTAGATCTACTGTCTCTATTATATTATGACAGACCAGCTAGATCTACTGTCTCTTTTATATTATGACAGACCAGCTAGATCTACTGTCTCTATTTTATGACAGACAAGCTAGAACTAATGTCTCTATTATATTATGACAGACCAGCAAGATCTACTGTCTCTATTATAATATGACAGACCAGCTAGATCTACTGTCTTTTTAATATGTTACAAACCAGCTATCTACTGTCTCTATTATAATATGACAGACCAGCTAGATCTAATGTCTCTATTATATTATGACAGACCAGCTAGAACTACTGTCTCTATTATAATATGACAGACCAGCTAGATCTACTGTCTCTATTATAATATGACAGACCAGCTACATCTACTGTCTCTATTATAATATGACAGACCAGCTACATCTACTGTCTCTATTATAACATGACAGACCAGCTAGATCTTCTGTCTCTATTATAATATGACAGACCAGCTAGATCTACTGTCTCTTTTATATTATGACAGACCAGCTAGATCTACTGTCTCTATTATTTTATGACAGACCAGCTAGAACTAATGTCTCTATTATATTATGACAGACCAGCAAGATCTACTGTCTCTATTATAATATGACAGACCAGCTAGATCTACTGTCTCTTTTAATAATGACAAACCAGCTATATCTACTGTCTCTATTATAATATGACAGACCAGCTAGATCTACTGTCTCTATTATATTATGACAGACCAGCTAGATCTACTGTCTCTATTATAATATGACAGACCAGCTAGATCTACTGTCTCTATTATAATATGACAGACCAGCTACATCTACTGTCTCTATTATAATATGACAGACCAGCTAGATCTACTGTCTCTATTATAATATGACAGACCAGCTAGATCTTCTGTCTCTATTATAATATGACAGACCAGCTAGATCTACTGTCTCTATTATATTATGACAGACCAGCTTGATCTACTGTCTATATTATAATATGACAGACCAGCTAGATCTACTGTCTCTATTAGATTATGACAGACCAGCTAGATCTATGTCTCTATTAGATTATGAGAGACCAGCTAGAACTACTGTCTCTATTATAATATGACAGACCAGCTACATCTACTGTCTCTATTATAATATGACAGACCAGCTACATCTACTGTCTCTATTATAATATGACAGACCAGCTAGATCTACTGTCTCTATTATAATATGACAGACCAGCTAGATCTACTGTCTCTATTATAATATGACAGACCAGCTAGATCTACTGTCTCTATTATAATATGACAGACCAGCTAGATCTACTGTCTCTATTATATTATGACAGACCAGCTAGATCTACTGTCTCTATTATAATATGACAGACCAGCTAGATCTACTGTCTCTATTATAATATGACAGACCAGCTACATCTACTGTCTCTATTATAATATGACAGACCAGCTAGATCTACTGTCTCTATTATAATATGACAGACCAGCTAGATCTACTGTCTCTATTATAATTATGACAGACCAGCTAGATCTACTGTCTCTATTATATTATGACAGACCAGCTAGATCTACTGTCTCTATTATAATATGACAGACCAGCTAGATCTACTGTCTTTTTAATAATGTTACAGACCAGCTAGATCTACTGTCTCTATTATAATATGACAGACCAGCTAGATCTACTGTCTCTATTATATTATGACAGACCAGCTAGATCTACTATCTCTATTATTTTATGACAGACCAGCTAGATCTACTGTCTCTATTATATTATGACAGACCAGCAAGATCTACTGTCTCTATTATAATATGACAGACCAGCTAGATCTACTGTCTTTTTAATAATGTTACAAACCAGCTAGATCTACTGTCTCTATTATAATATGACAGACCAGCTAGATCTACTGTCTCTATTATAATATGACAGACCAGCTAGATCTACTGTCTCTATTATAATATGACAGACCAGCTACATCTACTGTCTCTATTATAATATGACAGACCAGCTACATCTACTGTCTCTATTATAATATGACAGACCAGCTAGATCTACTGTCTCTATTATATTATGACAGACCAGCTAGATCTACTGTCTCTATTATAATATGACAGACCAGCTAGATCTACTGTCTCTATTATATTATGACAGACCAGCTAGATCTAATGTCTCTATTATATTATGACAGACCAGCTAGAACTACTGTCTCTATTATAATATGACAGACCAGCTAGATCTACTGTCTCTATTATAATATGACAGACCAGCTACATCTACTGTCTCTATTATAATATGACAGACCAGCTAGATCTACTGTCTCTATTATATTATGACAGACCAGCTAGATCTACTGTCTCTATTATAATATGACAGACCAGCTAGATCTACTGTCTCTATTATAATATGACAGACCAGCTAGATCTAATGTCTCTATTATATTATGACAGACCAGCTAGATCTACTGTCTCTATTATAATATGACAGACCAGCTAGATCTACTGTCTCTATTATAATATGACAGACCAGCTACATCTACTGTCTCTATTATAATATGACAGACCAGCTAGATCTACTGTCTCTATTATAATATGACAGACCAGCTATATCTACTGTCTCTATTATAACATGACAGACCAGCTATATCTACTGTCTCTATTATATTATGACAGACCAGCTAGATCTACTGTCTCTATTATAATATGACAGACCAGCTAGATCTAATGTGTCTATTAGATAATGACAGACCAGCTAGAACTACTGTCTCTATTATAATATGAGAGACCAGCTAGATCTACTGTCTCTATTATATTATGGCAGACCAGCTAGATCTACTGTCTCTATTATATTATGACAGACCAGCTAGATCTACTGTCTCTATTATATTATGACAGACCAGCTAGATCTACTGTCTCTATTAGATTATGACAGACCAGCTTGAACTACTGTCTCTATTATAATATGACAGAACAGCTAGATCTACTGTCTCTATTATATTATGACAGACCAGCTAGATCTACTGTCTCTATTATAATATGACAGACCAGCTAGATCTACTGTCTCTCTTATATTATGACAGACCAGCTTGATCTACTGTCTATATTATAATATGACAGACCAGCTAGATCTACTGTCTCTTTTATAATATGACAGACCAGCTACATCTACTGTCTCTATTATAATATGACAGACCAGCTAGATCTTCTGTCTCTATTATAACATGACAGACCAGCTAGATCTACTGTCTCTCTTATATTATGACAGACCAGCTTGATCTACTGTCTATATTATAATATGACCGACCAGCTAGATCGACTGTCTCTATTATAATATGACAGACCAGCTAGATCTAATGTCTCTATTAGATTATGACAGACCAGCTAGAACTACTGTCTCTATTATAATATGACAGACCAGCTACATCTACTGTCTCTATTATAATATGACAGACCAGCTACATCTACTGTCTCTATTATAATATGACAGACCAGCTAGATCTACTGTCTCTATTATAATATGACAGACCAGCTAGATCTACTGTCTCTCTTATATTATGACAGAGCAGCTTGATCTACTGTCTATATTATAATATGACAGACCAGCTAGATCGACTGTCTCTATTATAATATGACAGACCAGCTAGATCTACAGTCTCTATTATATTATGACAGACCAGCTAGATCTACTGTCTCTTTTATATTATGACAGACCAGCTAGATCTACTGTCTCAATATTTTATGACAGACCAGCTAGATCTAATGTCTCTATTATATTATGACAGACCAGCAAGATCTACTGTCTCTATTATAATATGACAGACCAGCTAGATCTACTGTCTCTTTTAATATGTTACAAACCAGCTAGATCTACTGTCTCTATTATAATATGACAGACCAGCTAGATCTAATGTCTCTATTAGATTATGACAGACCAGCTAGAACTACTGTCTCTATTATAATATGACAGACCAGCTAGATCTACTGTCTCTATTATAATATGACAGACCAGCTACATCTACTGTCTCTATTATAATATGACAGACCAGCTACATCTACTGTCTCTATTATAATATGACAGACCAGCTAGATCTACTGTCTCTATTATAATATGACGACCAGCTAGATCTACTGTCTCTTTATATTATGACAGACCAGCTAGATCTACTGTCTCTATTATTTTATGACAGACCAGCTAGAACTAATGTCTCTATTATATTATGACAGACCAGCAAGATCTACTGTCTCTATTATAATATGACAGACCAGCTAGATCTACTGTCTCTATTATAATATGACAGACCAGCTAGATCTACTGTCTCTATTATAATATGACAGACCAGCTAGATCTACTGTCTCTATTATAATATGACAGACCAGCTAGAACTACTGTCTCTATTATAATATGACAGACCAGCTACATCTACTGTCTCTATTATAATATGACAGACCAGCTAGATCTACTGTCTCTATTATAATATGACAGACCAGCTACATCTACTGTCTCTATTATAATATGACAGACCAGCTACATCTACTGTCTCTATTATAATATGACAGACCAGCTAGATCTTCTGTCTCTATTATAACATGACAGACCAGCTAGATCTCTGTCTCTCTATTATATTATGACAGAACAGCTAGATCTACTGTCTCTCTTATATTATGACAGACCAGCTTGATCTACTGTCTATATTATAATATGACAGACCAGCTAGATCTACTGTCTCTATTATAATATGACAGACCAGCTAGATCTACTGTCTCTATTATATTATGACAGACCAGCTAGATCTACTGTCTCTATTATAATATGACAGACCAGCTAGATCTACTGTCTCTATTATAATATGACAGACCAGCTACATCTACTGTCTCTATTATAATATGACAGACCAGCTAGATCTACTGTCTCTATTATAATATGACAGACCAGCTAGATCTACTGTCTCTATTATATTATGACAGACCAGCTAGATCTACTGTCTCTATTATAATATGACAGACCAGCTAGATCTACTGTCTCTATTATAATATGACAGACCAGCTAGATCTACTGTCTCTATTATATTATGACAGACCAGCTAGATCTACTGTCTCTATTATATTATGACAGACCAGCTAGATCTACTGTCTCAATTATTTTATGACAGACAAGCTAGAACTATGTCTCTATTATATTATGACAGACCAGCAAGATCTACTGTCTCTATTATAATATGACAGACCAGCTAGATCTACTGTCTTTTTAATATGTTACAAACCAGCTAGATCTACTGTCTCTATTATAATATGACAGACCAGCTAGATCTACTGTCTCTATTATATTATGACAGACCAGCTAGAACTACTGTCTCTATTATAATATGACAGACCAGCTAGATCTACTGTCTCTATTATAATATGACAGACCAGCTACATCTACTGTCTCTATTATAATATGACAGACCAGCTACATCTTCTGTCTCTATTATAATATGACAGACCAGCTAGATCTACTGTCTCTATTATAATATGACAGACCAGCTAGATCTACTGTCTCTCTTATATTATGACAGACCAGCTTGATCTACTGTCTATATTATAATATGACAGACCAGCTAGATCGACTGTCTCTATTATATTATGACAGACCAGCTAGATCTACTGTCTCTATTATTATGACAGACCAGCTAGAACTACTGTCTCTATTATAATATGACAGACCAGCTAGATCTACTGTCTCTATTATAATATGACAGACCAGCTAGATCTACTGTCTCTATTATAATTTGACAGACCAGCTAGATCTACTGTCTCTATTATAATATGTCAGACCAGCTAGATCTACTGTCTCTATTATATTATTACAGACCAGCTAGATCTACTGTCTCTGTTATAAAATGACAGACCAGCTAAATCTACTGTCTCTATTATAATATGACAGACCAGCTAGATCTACTGTCTCTATTATATTTTGACAGACCAGCTAGATCTACTGTCTCTATTATTATAATATGACAGACCAGCTAGATCTACTGTCTCTATTATTTTATGACAGACCAGCTAGAACTAATGTCTCTATTATATTATGACAGACCAGCTAGATCTACTGTCTCTATTATAATATGACAGACCAGCTAGATCTACTGTCTTTTTAATAATGTTACAAACCAGCTACTGTCTACTGTCTCTATTATAATATGACAGACCAGCTAGATCTAATGTCTCTATTAGATTATGACAGACCAGCTAGAACTACTGTCTCTATTATAATATGACAGACCAGCTAGATCTACTGTCTCTATTATAATATGACAGACCAGCTACATCTACTGTCTCTATTATAATATGACAGACCAGCTAGATCTTCTGTCTCTATTATAACATGACAGACCAGCTAGATCTTCTGTCTCTATTATAATATGACAGACCAGCTAGATCTACTGTCTCTTTTATATTATGACAGACCAGCTAGATCTACTGTCTCTATTATTTTATGACAGACCAGCTAGAACTAATGTCTCTATTATATTATGACAGACCAGCAAGATCTACTGTCTCTATTTTAATATGACAGACCAGCTAGATCTAACGTATCTATTAAAATATGACAGACCAGCTATATCTACTGTCTCAATTATAATATGACAGACCAGCTAGATCTAATGTCTCTATTATATTATGACAGACCAGCTAGATCTACTGTCTCTATAATAATATGACAGACCAGCTAGATCTACTGTCTCTATTACAATATGAAAGACCAGCTAGATCTACTGTCTCTCTTATATTATGACAGACAAGCTTGATCTACTGTCTCTATTATAATATGACAGACCAGTAAGATCTTCTGTCTCTATTATAATATGACAGACCAGCTAGATCTACTGTCTCTATTATATTATGACAGACCAGCTAGATCTACTGTCTCTATTATATTATGACAGACCAGCTAGATCTACTGTCTCTATTATATTATGACAGGCCAGCTAGAACTACTGTCTCTATTATAATATGACAGACAAGCTAGAACTACTGTCTCTATTATAATATGACAGACCAGCTACATCTACTGTCTCTATTATAAAATGACAGACCAGCTACATCTACTGTCTCTATTATAATATGACAGACCAGCTACATCTACTGTCTCTATTATAATATGACAGACCAGCTAGATCTACTGTCTTTATTATAATATGACAGACCAGCTAGATCTACTGTCTCTATTATAATATGACAGACCAGCTAGATCTACTGTCTCTTATAGATTATGACAGACCAGCTAGATCTAATGTCTCTATTAGATTATGACAGACCAGCTAGAACTACTGTCTCTATTATAATTATGACAGACCAGCTAGATCTACTGTCTCTATTATAATATGACAGACCAGCTAGATCTACTGTCTCTATTATAATATGACAGACCAGCTAGATCTACTGTCTCTATTATATTATGACAGACCAGCTAGATCTACTGTCTCTATTATATTATGACAGACCAGCTAGAACTACTGTCTCTATTATAATATGACAGACCAGCTACATCTACTGTCTCTATTATAATATGACAGACCAGCTACATCTACTGTCTCTATTATAATATGACAGACCAGCTACATCTTCTGTCTCTATTATAACATGACAGACCAGCTAGATCTTCTGTCTCTATTATAATATGACAGACCAGCTAGATCTACTGTCTCTCTTATATTATGACAGACCAGCTTGATCTACTGTCTATATTATAATATGACAGACCAGCTAGATCGACTGTCTCTATTAGATTATGACAGACCAGCTAGATCTACTGTCTCTATTATAATATGACAGACCAGCTAGATCTACTGTCTCTATTATAATATGACAGACCAGCTAGATCTACTGTCTCTATTATAATATGACAGACCAGCTAGATCTACTGTCTCTATTATAATATGACAGACCAGCTAGATCTACTGTCTCTATTATATTATGACAGACCAGCTAGATCTACTGTCTCTATTATTTATGACAGACAAGCTAGAACTAATGTCTCTATTATATTATGACAGACCAGCTAGATCTACTGTCTCTATTATAATATGACAGACCAGCTAGATCTACTGTCTTTTTAATAATGACAAACCAGCTAGATCTACTGTCTCTATTATAATATGACAGACCAGCTATCTTCTGTCTCTATTATAATATCTAGATCTCTGTCTCTATTATAATATGACAGACCAGCTAGATCTACTGTCTCTATTATAATATGACAGACCAGCTAGATCTACTGTCTCTATTATAATATGACAGACCAGCTAGATCTACTGTCTCTATTATATTATGACAGACCAGCTAGATCTACTGTCTCTATTATTTTATGACAGACCAGCTAGAACTACTGTCTCTATTATAATTATGACAGACCAGCTACATCTACTGTCTCTATTATAATATGACAGACCAGCTACATCTACTGTCTCTATTATAATATGACAGACCAGCTAGATCTACTGTCTCTATTATAATATGACAGAACAGCTAGATCTAATGTCTCTATTAGATTATGACAAACCAGCTAGAACTACTGTCTCTATTATAATTTGACAGACCAGCTACATCTACTGTCTCTATTATAATATGACAGACCAGCTACATCTACTGTCTCTATTATAATATGACAGACCAGCTACATCTTCTGTCTCTATTATAATATGACAGACCAGCTAGATCTTCTGTCTCTATTATAATATGACAGACCAGCTAGATCTACTGTCTCTCTTATATTATGACAGACCAGCTTGATCTACTGTCTCTATTATAATATGACAGACCAGCTAGATCTACTGTCTCTATTAGATTATGACAGACCAGCTAGAACTACTGTCTCTATTATAATATGACAGACCAGCTACATCTACTGTCTCTATTATAATATGACAGACCAGCTACATCTACTGTCTCTATTATAATATGACAGACCAGCTAGATCTACTGTCTCTATTATAATATGACAGACCAGCTAGATCTACTGTCTCTATTATATTATGACAGACCAGCTAGATCTAATGTCTCTATTATATTATGACAGACCAGCTAGATCTACTGTCTCTATTATTTCATGACAGACCAGCTAGAACTAACTGTCTCTATTATATTATGACAGACCAGCAAGATCTACTGTCTCTATTATAATATGACAGACCAGCTAGATCTACTGTCTCTTTTATAATATGATAGACCAGCTAGATCTACTGTCTCTATTATAATATGACAGACCAGCTAGATCTACTGTCTCTATTATAATATGACAGACCAGCTACATCTACTGTCTCTATTATAATATGACAGACCAGCTACATCTACTGTCTCTATTATAATATGACAGACCAGCTACATCTACTGTCTCTATTATAATATGACAGACCAGCTATATCTACTGTCTCTATTATAACATGACAGACCAGCTATATCTACTGTCTCTATTATATTATGACAGACCAGCTATATCTACTGTCTCTATTATAATATGACAGACCAGCTAGATCTACTGTCTCTATTAGATTATGACACACCAGCTAGATCTACTGTCTCTATTATATTGTGACAGACAAGCTAGAACTACTGTCTCTATTATAATATGACAGACCAGCTACATCTACTGTCTCTATTATAACATGACAGACCAGCTAGATCTACTGTCTCTATTATAATATGACAGACCAGCTAGATCTACTGTCTCTATTATAATATGACAGACCAGCTAGATCTACTGTCTCTCTTATATTATGACAGACCAGCTTGATCTACTGTCTCTATTATAATATGACAGACCAGCTAGATCTACTGTCTCTATTATAATATGACAGACCAGCTAGATCTACTGTCTCTATTATATTATGACAGACCAGCTAGATCTACTGTCTCTTTTATATTATGACAGACCAGCTAGATCTACTGTCTCAATTATTTTATGACTGACAAGCTAGAACTAATGTCTCTATTATATTATGACAGACCAGCAATATCTACTGTCTCTATTATAATATGACAGACCAGCTAGATCTACTGTCTTTTTAATAATGTTACAAACCAGCTACATCTTCTGTCTCTATTATAATATGACAGACCAGCTAGATCTAATGTCTCTATTAGATTATGACAGACCAGCTAGAACTACTGTCTCTATTATAATATGACAGACCAGCTAGATCTACTGTCTCTATTATAATATGACAGACCAGCTACATCTACTGTCTCTATTATAATACGACAGACCAGCTACATCTACTGTCTCTATTATATTATGACAGACCAGCTAGATCTACTGTCTCTATTATAATATTACAGACCAGCTAGATCTACTGTCTCTATTATAATATGACAGACCAGCTAGATCTACTGTCTCTATTATATGATGACAGGCCGCTAGATCTACTGTCTCTATTATATTATGACAGAGCAGCTAGATCTACTGTCTCTTTTATATTATGACAGACCAGCTAGATCTACTGTCTCTATTATATTATGACAGACCAGCTGGAACTACTGTCTCTATTATAATATGACAGACGAGCTAGATCTACTGTCTCTATTATAATATGACAGACCAGCTAGATCTACTGTCTTTATTATAATGACAAACCAGCTATATCTACTGTCTCTATTATAATATGACAGACCAGCTAGATCTAATGTCTCTATTAGATTATGACAGACCAGCTAGAACTACTGTCTCTATTATAATATGACAGACCAGCTAGATCTACTGTCTCTATTATAATATGACAGACCAGCTACATCTACTGTCTCTATTATAATATGACAGACCAGCTAGATCTTCTGTCTCTATTATATTATGACAGACCAGCTAGATCTACTGTCTCTATTATATTATGACAGACCAGCTAGATCTACTGTCTCTATTATAATATGACAGACCAGCTAGATCTACTGTCTCTATTATATTATGACAGACCAGCTAGATCTACTGTCTCTATTATAATATGACAGACCAGCTAGATCTACTGTCTCTATTATAATATGACAGACCAGCTACATCTACTGTCTCTATTATAATATGACAGACCAGCTACATCTACTGTCTCTATTATAATATGACAGACCAGCTAGATCTACTGTCTCTATTATAATATGACAGACCAGCTAGATCTACTGTCTCTATTATAATATGACAGACTAGCTATATCTACTGTCTCTATTATATTATGACAGACCAGCTAGATCTAACTGTCTCTATTATAATATGACAGACCAGCTAGATCTACTGTCTCTTTTATAAAATGACAGACCAGCTAGATCTACTGTCTCTATGATAATATGATAGACCAGCTAGATCTACTGTCTCTATTATAACATGACAGACCAGCTATATCTACTGTCTCTATTATATTATGACAGACCAGCTAGATCTAATGTCTCTATTATATTATGACAGACCAGCTAGATCTAATGTCTCTATTATAATATGACAGACCAACTAGAGCTACTGTCTCTATTATAATATGACAGACCAGCTACATCTACTGTCTCTATTATAATATGACAGACCAGCTACATCTACTGTCTCTATTATATTATGACAGACCAGCTAGATCTACTGTCTCTATTATAATATGACAGACCAGCTAGATCTACTGTCTCTCTTATATTATGACAGACCAGCTTGATCTACTGTCTATATTATAATATGACAGACCAGCTAGATCTACTGTCTCTATTATATTATGACAGACCAGCTAGATCTACTGTCTCTATTATAATATGACAGACCAGCTACATCTACTGTCTCTATTATAATATGACAGACCAGCTAGATCTACTGTCTCTATTATAATATGACAGACCAGCTAGATCTACTGTCTCTATTATAATATGACAGACCAGCTAGATCTACTGTCTCCATTGTTTTGAGACAGACCAGGTAGATCTACTGTCTCCATTGTATTATGACAGACCAGCTAGATCTACTGTCTCTATTATATTATGACAGACCAGCTAGATCTACTGTCTCTATTATAGTAAGACAGACCAGCTAGATCTACTGTCTCCATTGTATGATGACAGACCAGCTAGATCTACTGTCTCTATTATAATATGACAGACCAGCTAGATCTCTGTCTCTATTATAATATGACAGACCAGCTAGATCTACTGTCTCTATTATAATATGACAGACCAGCTAGATCTACTGTCTCTATTATAATATGACAGACCAGCTAGATCTACTGTCTCTATTATAATTATGACAGACCAGCTAGATCTACTGTCTCTATTATATTATGACAGACCAGCTAGAACTACTGTCTCTATTATAATATGACAGACCAGCTACATCTACTGTCTCTATTATAATATGACAGACCAGCTACATCTACTGTCTCTATTATAATATGACAGACCAGCTAGATCTACTGTCTCTATTATAATATGACAGACCAGCTAGATCTAATGTCTCTATTATATTATGACAGACCAGCTAGAACTACTGTCTCTATTATAATATGACAGACCAGCTACATCTACTGTCTCTATTATAATATGACAGACCAGCTACATCTACTGTCTCTATTATAATATGACAGACCAGCTAGATCTACTGTCTCTATTATAATATGACAGACCAGCTAGATCTACTGTCTCTATTATAATATGACAGACCAGCTAGATCTACTGTCTCTATTACATTATGACAGACCAGCTAGATCTACTGTCTCTATTACAATATGACAGACCAGCTAGATCTACTGTCTCTATTAGATTATGACAGACCAGCTAGAACTACTGTCTCTATTATAATATGACAGACCAGCTACATCTACTGTCTCTATTATAATATGACAGACCAGCTACATCTACTGTCTCTATTATAATATGACAGACCAGCTAGATCTACTGTCTCTATTATAATATGACAGACCAGCTATATCTACTGTCTCTATTATAATATGACAGACCAGCTAGATCTACTGTCTCTCTTATATTATGACAGACCAGCTAGATCTACTGTCTCTATTATTTCATGACAGACAGCTAGATCTACTGTCTCTATTATATTATGACAGACCAGCAAGATCTACTGTCTCTATTATAATATGACAGACCAGCTAGATCTACTGTCTCTATTATAATATGACAGACCAGCTAGATCTACTGTCTCTATTATAATATGACAGACCAGCTAGATCTACTGTCTCTATTATAATATGACAGACCAGCTAGATCTAATGTCTCTATTATAATATGACAGACCAGCTACATCTACTGTCTCTATTATAATATGACAGACCAGCTACATCTTCTGTCTCTATTATAATATGACAGACCAGCTAGATCTACTGTCTCTATTATAATATGACAGACCAGCTAGATCTACTGTCTCTATTATAACATGACAGACCAGCTAGATCTACTGTCTCTATTATAATATGACAGACCAGCTAGATCTACTGTCTCTATTATATTATGACAGACCAGCTAGATCTAATGTCTCTATTATATTATGACAGACCAGCTAGAACTACTGTCTCTATTATAATATGACAGACCAGCTACATCTACTGTCTCTATTATAATATGACAGACCAGCTACATCTACTGTCTCTATTATAATATGACAGACCAGCTAGATCTACTGTCTCTATTATAATATGACAGACCAGCTAGATCTACTGTCTCTATTATAACATGACAGACCAGCTAGATCTACTGTCTCTATTATAATATGACAGACCAGCTAGATCTACTGTCTCTATTATATTATGACAGACCAGCTAGATCTACTGTCTCTATTATAATATGACAGACCAGCTAGATCTACTGTCTCTATTATAATATGACAGACCAGCTAGATCTACTGTCTCTATTATAATATGACAGACCAGCTAGATCTACTGTCTCTATTATATTATGACAGACCAGCTAGATCTACTGTCTCTATTATAATATGACAGACCAGCTAGATCTACTGTCTCTATTATAATATGACAGACCAGCTAGATCTACTGTCTCTATTATAATATGACAGACCAGCTAGATCTACTGTCTCTATTATAATATGACAGACCAGCTAGATCTACTGTCTCTATTATAATTATGACAGACCAGCTAGATCTACTGTCTCTATTATAATATGACAGACCAGCTAGATCTACTGTCTCTATTATAATATGACAGACCAGCTAGATCTACTGTCTCTATTATAATATGACAGACCAGCTAGATCTACTGTCTCTATTAGATTATGACAGACCAGCTAGATCTAATGTCTCTATTATATTATGACAGACCAGCTAGAACTACTGTCTCTATTATAATTATGACAGACCAGCTAGATCTACTGTCTCTATTATAATATGACAGACCAGCTAGATCTACTGTCTCTATTATATTATGACAGACCAGCTTGATCTACTGTCTCTATTATAATATGACAGACCAGCTAGATCTACTGTCTCTATTATATTATGACAGACCAGCTAGAACTACTGTCTCTATTATAATATGACAGACCAGCTACATCTACTGTCTCTATTATAATATGACAGACCAGCTAGATCTACTGTCTCTATTATAATATGACAGACCAGCAAGATCTACTGTCTCTATTATAATATGACAGACCAGCTAGATCTACTGTCTCTATTATATTATGACAGACCAGCTAGATCTACTGTCTCTATTATAATATGACAGACCAGCTAGATCTACTGTCTCTATTATATTATGACAGACCAGCTAGATCTAATGTCTCTATTAGATTATGACAGACCAGCTAGAACTACTGTCTCTATTATAATATGACAGACCAGCTACATCTACTGTCTCTATTATAATATGACAGACCAGCTACATCTACTGTCTCTATTATAATATGACAGACCAGCTAGATCTACTGTCTCTATTATAACATGACAGACCAGCTAGATCTACTGTCTCTATTATAATATGACAGACCAGCTAGATCTACTGTCTCTCTTATAATATGACAGACCAGCTTGATCTACTGTCTATATTATAATATGACAGACCAGCTAGATCTACTGTCTCTATTATAATATGACAGACCAGCTAGATCCAATGTCTCTATTAGATTATGACAGACCAGCTAGAACTACTGTCTCTATTATATTATGACAGACCAGCTAAATCTACTGTCTCTATTATAATATGACAGACCAGCTAGATCCAATGTCTCTATTATAATATGACAGACCAGCTAGATCTACTGTCTCTATTATAATATGACAGACCAGCTAGATCTACTGTCTCTATTATAATATGACAGACCAGCTAGATCTACTGTCTCTATTATAATATGACAGACCAGCTAGATCTACTGTCTCTCTTATATTATGACAGACCAGCTAGATCTACTGTCTCTATTATAATATGACAGACCAGCTAGATCTACTGTCTCTATTATATTATGACAGACCAGCTAGATCTACTGTCTCTATTAGATTATGACAGACCAGCTTGAACTACTGTCTCTATTATAATATGACAGACCAGCTAGATCTACTGTCTCTATTATAATATGACAGACCAGCTAGATCTACTGTCTCTATTATAATATGACAGACCAGCTAGATCTACTGTCTCTATTATATTATGACAGACCAGCTAGATCTACTGTCTCTATTATAATATGACAGACCAGCTAGATCTACTGTCTCTATTATAATATGACAGACCAGCTAGATCTACTGTCTCTATTATAATATGACAGAACAGCTAGATCTACTGTCTCTATTATATTATGACAGACCAGCTAGATCTACTGTCTCTATTATATTATGACAGACCAGCTAGATCTACTGTCTCTATTATAATATGACAGACCAGCTAGATCTACTGTCTCTATTATAATATGACAGACCAGCTAGATCTACTGTCTCTATTATAATATGACAGACCAGCTAGATCTACTGTCTCTATTATAATATGACAGACCAGCTAGATCTACTGTCTCTATTATATTATGACAGACCAGCTAGATCTACTGTCTCTATTATAATATGACAGACCAGCTAGATCTACTGTCTCTATTATAATATGACAGACCAGCTAGATCTACTGTCTCTATTATAATATGACAGACCAGCTAGATCTACTGTCTCTATTATAATATGACAGACCAGCTAGATCTACTGTCTCTATTATAATATGACAGACCAGCTAGATCTACTGTCTCTATTATATTATGACAGACCAGCTAGATCTACTGTCTCTATTATAATATGACAGACCAGCTAGATCTACTGTCTCTATTATAATATGACAGACCAGCTAGATCTACTGTCTCTATTATATTATGACAGACCAGCTAGATCTACTGTCTCTATTATAATATGACAGACCAGCTAGATCTACTGTCTCTATTATATTATGACAGACCAGCTAGATCTACTGTCTCTATTATAATTATGACAGACCAGCTAGATCTACTGTCTCTATTATATTATGACAGACCAGCTAGATCTACTGTCTCTATTATAATATGACAGACCAGCTAGATCTACTGTCTCTATTATAATATGACAGACCAGCTAGATCTACTGTCTCTATTATAATATGACAGACCAGCTAGATCTACTGTCTCTATTATATTATGACAGACCAGCTAGATCTGACAGACCACTGTCTCTATTATAATATGACAGACCAGCTAGATCTACTGTCTCTATTATAATATGACAGACCAGCTACATCTACTGTCTCTATTATAATATGACAGACCAGCTAGATCTACTGTCTCTATTATAATATGACAGACCAGCTAGATCTACTGTCTCTATTATAATATGACAGACCAGCTAGATCTACTGTCTCTATTATATTATGACAGACCAGCTTGATCTACTGTCTCTATTATAATATGACAGACCAGCTAGATCTACTGTCTCTATTATATTATGACAGACCAGCTAGATCTACTGTCTCTATTATAATTATGACAGACCAGCTAGATCTACTGTCTCTATTATAATATGACAGACCAGCTAGATCTACTGTCTCTATTATAATATGACAGACCAGCTAGATCTACTGTCTCTATTATAATATGACAGACCAGCTAGATCTACTGTCTCTATTATAATATGACAGACCAGCTAGATCTACTGTCTCTATTATATTATGACAGACCAGCTAGATCTACTGTCTCTATTATAATATGACAGACCAGCTAGATCTACTGTCTCTATTATATTATGACAGACCAGCTAGATCTACTGTCTCTATTCTAATATGACAGACCAGCTAGATCTACTGTCTCTATTATAATATGACAGACCAGCTAGATCTACTGTCTCTATTATAATATGACAGACCAGCTAGATCTACTGTCTCTATTATAATATGACAGACCAGCTAGATCTACTGTCTCTATTATAATATGACAGACCAGCTAGATCTACTGTCTCTATTAGATTATGACAGACCAGCTAGAACTACTGTCTCTATTATAATATGACAGACCAGCTACATCTACTGTCTCTATTATAATATGACAGACCAGCTAGATCTACTGTCTCTATTATAATATGACAGACCAGCTAGATCTACTGTCTCTATTATATTATGACAGACCAGCTAGATCTACTGTCTCTATTATAATATGACAGACCAGCTAGATCTACTGTCTCTATTAGATTATGACAGACCAGCTAGATCTACTGTCTCTATTATATTATGACAGACCAGCTAGAACTACTGTCTCTATTATAATATGACAGACCAGCTACATCTACTGTCTCTATTATAATATGACAGACCAGCTAGATCTACTGTCTCTATTATAATATGACAGACCAGCTAGATCTACTGTCTCTATTATAATATGACAGACCAGCTAGATCTACTGTCTCTATTATAATATGACAGACCAGCTAGATCTACTGTCTATATTATAATATGATAGACCAGCTAGATCTGCTGTCTCTATTATATTATGACAGACCAGCTAGATCTAATGTCTCTATTATATTATGACAGACCAGCTAGAACTACTGTCTCTATTATAATATGACAGACCAGCTATATCTACTGTCTCTATTATAATATGACAGACCAGCTAGATCTACTGTCTCTATTATAATATGACAGACCAGCTAGATCTACTGTCTCTATTATAATATGACAGACCAGCTAGATCTAGTGTCTCTATTATAATATGACAGACCAGCTAGATCTACTGTCTCTATTATATTATGACAGACCAGCTAGATCTACTGTCTATATTATAATATGACAGACCAGCTAGATCTACTGTCTCTATTATAATATGACAGACCAGCTAGATCTACTGTCTCTATTATATTATGACAGACCAGCTAGATCTACTGTCTCTATTATATTATGACAGACCAGCTAGATCTACTGTATCTATTATATTATGACAGACCAGCTAGAACTAATGTCTCTATTATATTATGACAGACCAGCAAGATCTACTGTCTCTATTATAATATGACAGACCAGCTAGATCTACTGTCTTTTTAATAATGTTACAAACCAGCTATATCTACTGTCTCTATTATAATATGACAGACCAGCTAGATCTAATGTCTCTATTAGATTATGACAGACCAGCTAGAACTACTGTCTCTATTATAATATGACAGACCAGCTAGATCTACTGTCTCTATTATAATATGACAGACCAGCTACATCTACTGTCTCTATTATAATATGACAGACCAGCTACATCTACTGTCTCTATTATAATATGACAGACCAGCTAGATCTATCTGTCTCTATTATAATATGACAGACCAGCTAGATCTACTGTCTCTATTATATTATGACAGACCAGCTTGATCTACTGTCTATATTATAATATGACAGACCAGCTAGATCGACTGTCTCTATTAGATTATGACAGACCAGCTAGATCTAATGTCTCTATTAGATTATGACAGACCAGCTAGAACTACTGTCTCTATTATAATTATGACAGACCAGCTACATCTACTGTCTCTATTATAATATGACAGACCAGCTACATCTACTGTCTCTATTATAATATGACAGACCAGCTAGATCTACTGTCTCTATTATAATATGACAGACCAGCTAGATCTAATGTCTCTATTAGATTATGACAGACCAGCTAGAACTACTGTCTCTATTATAATATGACAGACCAGCTACATCTACTGTCTCTATTATAATATGACAGACCAGCTACATCTACTGTCTCTATTATAATATGACAGACCAGCTACATCTTCTGTCTCTATTATAACATGACAGACCAGCTAGATCTTCTGTCTCTATTATAATATGACAGACCAGCTAGATCTACTGTCTCTCTTATATTATGACAGACCAGCTTGATCTACTGTCTATATTATAATATGACAGACCAGCTAGATCGACTGTCTCTATTAGATTATGACAGACCAGCTAGATCTAATGTCTCTATTAGATTATGACAGACCAGCTAGAACTACTGTCTCTATTATAATATGACAGACCAGCTACATCTACTGTCTCTATTATAATATGACAGACCAGCTACATCTACTGTCTCTATTATAATATGACAGACCAGCTAGATCTACTGTCTCTATTATAATATGACAGACCAGCTAGATCTACTGTCTCTATTATAATATGACAGACCAGCTTGATCTACTGTCTATATTATAATATGACAGACCAGCTAGATCGACTGTCTCTATTAGATTATGACAGACCAGCTAGATCTAATGTCTCTATTAGATTATGAGAGACCAGCTAGAACTACTGTCTCTATTATAATATGACAGACCAGCTACATCTACTGTCTCTATTATAATATGACAGACCAGCTACATCTACTGTCTCTATTATAATATGACAGACCAGCTAGATCTACTGTCTCTATTATAACATGACAGACCAGCTAGAACTATTGTCTCTATTATAATATGACAGACCAGGTAGATCTACTGTCTCTCTTATATTATGACAGACCAGCTTGATCTACTGTCTATATTATAATATGACAGACCAGCTAGATCAACTGTCTCTATTATAATATGACAGACCAGCTAGATCTACAGTCTCTATTACATTATGACAGACCAGCTAGATCTACTGTCTCTTTTATATTATGACAGACCAGCTAGATCTACTGTCTCTATTATTTTATGACAGACAAGCTAGAACTAATGTCTCTATTATATTATGACAGACCAGCAAGATCTACTGTCTCTATTATAATATGACAGACCAGCTAGATCTACTGTCTCTTTTAATAATGTTACAAACCAGCTATATCTACTGTCTCTATTATAATATGACAGACTAGCTAGATCTAATGTCTCTATTAGATTATGACAGACCAGCTAGAACTACTGTCTCTATTATAATATGACAGGCCAGCTAGATCTACTGTCTCTATTATAATATGACAGACCAGCTACATCTACTGTCTCTATTATAATATGACAGACCAGCTAGATCTACTGTCTCTATTATAATTATGACAGACCAGCTAGATCTACTGTCTCTATTATAATATGACAGACCAGCTTGATCTACTGTCTCTATTATAATATGACAGACCAGCTAGATCTACTGTCTCTATTATAATATGACAGACCAGCTAGATCTACTGTCTCTATTATATTATGACAGACCAGCTAGATCTACTGTCTCTTTATATTATGACAGACCAGCTAGATCTACTGTCTCTATTATTATTTTATGACAGACAAGCTAGAACTAATGTCTCTATTATATTATGACAGACCAGCAAGATCTAAAGTCTCTATTATAATATGACAGACCAGCTAGATCTACTGTCTTTTTAATAATGTTACAAACCAGCTATATCTACTGTCTCTATTATAATATGACAGACCAGCTAGATCTAATGTCTCTATTATATTATGACAGACCAGCTAGAACTACTGTCTCTATTATAATATGACAGACCAGCTAGATCTACTGTCTCTATTATAATATGACAGACCAGCTAGATCTACTGTCTCTATTATAATATGACAGACCAGCTAGATCTACTGTCTCTATTATAATATGACAGACCAGCTAGATCTACTGTCTCTATTATTTTATGACAGACAAGCTAGAACTAATGTCTCTATTATATTATGACAGACCAGCAAGATCTACTGTCTCTATTATAATATGACAGACCAGCTAGATCTACTGTCTTTTTAATAATGTTACAAACCAGCTAGATCTACTGTCTCTATTATAATATGACAGACCAGCTAGATCCAATGTCTCTATTAGATTATGACAGACCAGCTAGAACTACTGTCTCTATTATAATATGAAATACCAGCTAGATCTACTGTCTCTATTATAATATGACAGACCAGCTACATCTACTGTCTCTATTATAATATGACAGACCAGCTAGATCTACTGTCTCTATTATAACATGACAGACCAGCTAGATCTACTGTCTCTATTATAACATGACAGACAAGCTAGATATACTGTCTCTATTATAATATGACAGACCAGCTAGATCTACTGTCTCTCTTATAATATGACAGACCAGCTAGATCTACTGTCTCTATTATATTATGACAGACCAGCTAGATCTACTGTCTCTATTATATTATGACAGAAGTGCTAGATCTACTGTCTCTATTATATTATGACAGACAAGCTAGAACTAATGTCTCTATTATATTATGACAGACCAGCTAGATCTACTGTCTCTATTATAATATGACAGACCAGCTAGATCTACTGTCTCTTTTAATAATGACAAACCAGCTATATCTACTGTCTCTATTATAATATGACAGACCAGCTAGATCTAATGTCTCTATTATATTATGACAGACCAGCTAGAACTACTGTCTCTATTATAATATGACAGACCAGCTAGATCTACTGTCTCTATTATAATATGACAGACCAGCTACATCTACTGTCTCTATTATAATATGACAGACCAGCTAGATCTACTGTCTCTATTATATTATGACAGACCAGCTAGATCTACTGTCTCTATTATTTTATGACAGACCAGCTAGAACTAATGTCTCTATTATATTATGACAGACCAGCAAGATCTACTGTCTCTATTATAATATGACAGACCAGCTAGATCTACTGTCTCTTTTAATAATGTTACAAACCAGCTATATCTACTGTCTCTATTATAATATGACAGACCAGCTAGATCTAATGTCTCTATTAGATTATGACAGACCAGCTAGAACTACTGTCTCTATTATAATATGACAGACCAGCTAGATCTACTGTCTCTATTATAATACGACAGACCAGTTACATCTACTGTCTCTATTACAATATGACAGACCAGCTACATCTACTGTCTCTATTATAATATGACAGACCAGCTACATCTTCTGTCTCTATTATAACATGACAGACCAGCTAGATCTTCTGTCTCTATTATAATATGACAGACCAGCTAGATCTACTGTCTCTCTTATATTATGACAGACCATCTTGATCTACTGTCTCTATTACATTATGACAGACCAGCTAGATCAACTGTCTCTATTAGATTATGACAGACCAGCTAGATCTAATGTCTCTATTAGATTATGACAGACCAGCTAGAACTACTGTCTCTATTATAATTATGACAGACCAGCTACATCTACTGTCTCTATTATAATATGACAGACCAGCTACATCTACTGTCTCTATTATAATATGACAGACCAGCTAGATCTACTGTCTCTATTATAATATGACAGACCAGCTAGATCTAATGTCTCTATTATATTATGACAGACCAGCTAGATCTACTGTCTCTATTATAATATGACAGACCAGCTACATCTACTGTCTCTATTATAATATGACAGACCAGCTACATCTTCTGTCTCTATTATAACATGACAGACCAGCTAGATCTACTGTCTCTATTATAATATGACAGACCAGCTAGATCTACTGTCTCTCTTATATTATGACAGACCAGCTTGATCTACTGTCTATATTATAATATGACAGACCAGCTAGATCGACTGTCTCTATTATAATATGACAGACCAGCTAGATCTACTGTCTCTATTATATTATGACAGACCAGCTAGATCTACTGTCTCTTTTATATTATGACAGACCAGCTAGATCTACTGTCTCTATTATATTATGACAGACCAGCTAGATCTACTGTCTTTTTAATAATGTTACAAACCAGCTATATCTACTGTCTCTATTATAATATGACAGACTAGCTAGATATAATGTCTCTATTAGATTATGACAGACCAGCTAGAACTACTGTCTCTATTATAATATGACAGACCAGCTAGATCTACTGTCTCTATTATAATATGACAGACCAGCTACATCTAATGTCTCTATTATAATATGACAGACCAGCTACATCTTCTGTCTCTATTATAACATGACAGACCAGCTAGATCTTCTGTCTCTATTATAATATGACAGACCAGCTAGATCTACTGTCTCTTTTATATTATGACAGACCAGCTAGATCTACTGTCTCTATTATTTTATGACAGACAAGCTAGAACTAATGTCTCTATTATATTATGACAGACCAGCAAGATCTACTGTCTCTATTATAATATGACAGACCAGCTACATCTACAGTCTCTATTATAATATGACAGACCAGCTAGATCTACTGTCTCTATTATAATATGACAGACCAGCTAGATCTACTGTCTCTATTATAATATGACAGACCAGCTACATCTACTGTCTCTATTATAATATGACATACCAGCTAGATCTACTGTCTCTATTATAACATGACAGACAAGCTAGATCTACTGTCCCTATTATAATATGACAGACCAGCTAGATCTACTGTCTCTCTTATATTATGACAGACCAGCTTGATCTACTGTCTATATTATAATATGACAGACCAGCTAGATCTACTGTCTCTATTATATTATGACAGACCAGCTAGATCTACTGTCTCTATTATAACATGACAGACCAGCTAGATCTACTGTCTCTATTATATTATGACAGACCAGCAAGATCTACTGTCTCTATTATAATATGACAGACCAGCTAGATCTACTGTCTTTTTAATAATGTTACAAACCAGCTAGATCTACTGTCTCTATTATAATATGACAGACCAGCTAGATCTAATGTCTCTATTAGATTATGACAGACCAGCTAGAACTACTGTCTCTATTATAATATGACAGACCAGCTAGATCTACTGTCTCTATTATAATATGACAGACCAGCTACATCTACTGTCTCTATTATACATCTACTGTCTCTATTATAATATGACAGACCAGCTAGATCTACTGTCTCTGCTATAATATGACAGACCAGCTAGATATACTGTCTCTATTATATTATGACAGACCAGCTTGATCTACTGTCTATATTATAATATGACAGACCAGCTAGATCGACTGTCTCTATTAGATTATGACAGACCAGCTAGATCTAATGTCTCTATTAGATTATGACAGACCAGCTAGAACTACTGTCTCTATTATAATATGACAGACCAGCTAGATCTACTGTCTCTATTATAATATGACAGACCAGCTACATCTACTGTCTCTATTATAATATGACAGACCAGCTAGATCTACTGTCTCTATTATAATATGACAGACCAGCTAGATCTAATGTCTCTATTAGATTATGACAGACCAGTTAGAACTACTGTCTCTATTATAATATGACAGACCATCTTGATCTACTGTCTCTATTATAATATGACAGACCAGCTAGATCTACTGTCTCTATTATAATATGACAGACCAGCTACATCTACTGTCTCTATTATAATATGACAGACCAGCTAGATCTGCTGTCTCTATTATAATATGACAGACCAGCTAGATCTACTGTCTCTCTTATATTATGACAGACCAGCTTGATCTACTATCTCTATTATAATATGACAGACCAGCTTGATCTACTATCTCTATTATAATATGACAGACCAGCTAGATCTACTGTCTCTATTATAATATGACAGACCAGCTAGATCTACTGTCTCTATTATAATATGACAGACCAGCTTGATCTACTGTCTCTATTATAATATGACAGACCAGCTAGATCTACTGTCTCTATTATAATATGACAGACCAGCTAGATCTACTGTCTCTATTATATTATGACAGACCAGCTAGATCTACTGTCTCTATTATAATATGACAGACCAGCTAGATCTACTGTCTCTATTATAATATGACAGACCAGCTAGATCTACTGTCTCTATTATATTATGACAGACCAGCTATTTCTACTGTCTCTATTTAGATTATGACAGACCAGCTAGAACTACTGTCTCTATTATAATATGACAGACCAGCTACATCTACTGTCTCTATTATAATATGACAGACCAGCTACATCTACTGTCTCTATTATAATATGACAGACCAGCTAGATCTACTGTCTCTATTATAATATGACAGACCAGCTAGATCTACTGTCTCTATTATAATATGACAGACCAGCTAGATCTACTGTCTCTATTATAATATGACAGACCAGCTAGATCTACTGTCTCTATTATATTATGACAGACCAGCTATTTGTACTGTCTCTATTATATTATGACAGACCAGCTAGATCTACTGTCTCTATTATATTATGACAGACCAGCTAGATCTACTGTCTCTATTATAATATGACAGACCAGCTAGATCTACTGTCTCTATTATAATATGACAGACCAGCTAGATCTACTGTCTCTATTATAATATGACAGACCAGCTAGATCTACTGTCTCTATTATAATATGACAGACCAGCTAGATCTACTGTCTCTATTATATTATGACAGACCAGCTAGATCTACTGTCTCTATTATATTATGACAGACCAGCTAGATCTACTGTCTCTATTATATTATGACAGACCAGCTAGATCTACTGTCTCTATTATATTATGACAGACCAGCTAGATCTACTGTCTCTATTATATTATGACAGACCAGCTAGATCTACTGTCTCTATTATATTATGACAGACCAGCTAGATCTACTGTCTCTATTATATTATGACAGACCAGCTAGATCTACTGTCTCTATTATAATATGACAGACCAGCTAGATCTACTGTCTCTATTATAATATGACAGACCAGCTAGATCTACTGTCTCTATTATAATATGACAGACCAGCTAGATCTACTGTCTCTATTATAATATGACAGACCAGCTAGATCTACTGTCTCTATTATAATATGACAGACCAGCTAGATCTACTGTCTCTATTATAATATGACAGACCAGCTAGATCTACTGTCTCTATTATAATATGACAGACCAGCTAGATCTACTGTCTCTATTATATTATGACAGACCAGCTAGATCTACTGTCTCTATTATAATATGACAGACCAGCTAGATCTACTGTCTCTATTATAATATGACAGACCAGCTAGATCTACTGTCTCTATTATATTATGACAGACCAGCTAGATCTACTGTCTCTATTATTTTATGACAGACCAGCTAGAACTAATGTCTCTATTATATTATGACAGACCAGCAAGATCTACTGTCTCTATTATAATATGACAGACCAGCTTGATCTACTGTCTATATTATAATATGACAGACCAGCTAGATCGACTGTCTCTATTATAATATGACAGACCAGCTAGATCTAATGTCTCTATTAGATTATGACAGACCAGCTAGAACTACTGTCTCTATTATAATATGACAGACCAGCTAGATCTACTGTCTCTATTAGATTATGACAGACCAGCTAGATCTAATGTCTCTATTAGATTATGACAGACCAGCTAGAACTACTGTCTCTATTATAATATGACAGACCAGCTACATCTACTGTCTCTATTATAATATGACAGACCAGCTACATCTACTGTCTCTATTATAATATGACAGACCAGCTAGATCTACTGTCTCTATTATAACATGACAGACCAGCTAGATCTACTGTCTCTATTATAATATGACAGACCAGCTAGATCTACTGTCTCTCTTATATTATGACAGACCAGCTTGATCTACTGTCTATATTATAATATGACAGACCAGCTAGATCTACTGTCTCTATTATAATATGACAGACCAGCTAGATCTACAGTCTCTATTACATTATGACAGACCAGCTAGATCTACTGTCTCTTTTATATTATGACAGACCAGCTAGATCTACTGTCTCTATTATAATATGACAGACCAGCTAGATCTACTGTCTCTATTATAATATGACAGACCAGCTACATCTACTGTCTCTATTATAATATGACAGACCAGCTAGATCTACTGTCTCTATTATAATATGACAGACCAGCTAGATCTACTGTCTCTATTATAATATGACAGACCAACTATATATACTGTCTCTATTGTATTATTACAGACCAGCTAGATCTACTGTCTCTATTATAATATGACAGACCAGCTACATCTACTGTCTCTATTATAATATGACAGACCAGCTACATCTACTGTCTCTATTATATTATGACAGACCAGCTAGATCTACTGTCTCTATTATATTATGACAGACCAGCTAGATCTACTGTCTCTATTATATTATGACAGACCAGCTAGATCTACTGTCTCTATTATATTATGACAGACCAGCTAGATCTACTGTCTCTATTATAATATGACAGACCAGCTAGATCTACTGTCTTTTTAATAATGTTACAAACCAGCTATATCTACTGTCTCTATTATAATATGACAGACCAGCTAGATCTAATGTCTCTATTAGATTATGACAGACCAGCTAGAACTACTGTCTCTATTATAATTTGACAGACCAGCTACATCTACTGTCTCTATTATAATATGACAGACCAGCTACATCTACTGTCTCTATTATAATATGACAGACCAGCTTGATCTACTGTCTCTATTATAATATGACAGACCAGCTAGATCGACTGTCTCTATTATATTATGACAGACCAGCTAGATCTAATGTCTCTATTATATTATGACAGACCAGCTAGAACTACTGTCTCTATTATAATTTGACAGACCAGCTACATCTACGGTCTCTATTATAATATGACAGACCAGCTACATCTACTGTCTCTATTATAATATGACAGACCAGCTAGATCTACTGTCTCTATTATAATATGACAGACCAGCTAGATCTAATGTCTCTTTTAGATTATGACAGACCAGCTAGAACTACTGTCTCTATTATAATATGACAGACCAGCTACATCTACTGTCTCTATTATAATATGACAGACCAGCTACATCTACTGTCTCTATTATAATATGACAGACCAGCTACATCTTCTGTCTCTATTATAACATGACAGACCAGCTAGATCTTCTGTCTCTATTATAATATGACAGACCAGCTAGATCTACTGTCTCTCTTATATTATGACAGACCAGCTTGATCTACTGTCTATATTATAATATGACAGACCAGCTAGATCGACTGTCTCTATTAGATTATGACAGACCAGCTAGATCTAATGTCTCTATTATATTATGACAGACCAGCTAGAACTACTGTCTCTATTATAATATGACAGACCAGCTACATCTACTGTCTCTATTATAATATGACAGACCAGCTACATCTACTGTCTCTATTATAATATGACAGACCAGCTAGATCTACTGTCTCTATTATAACATGACAGACCAGCTAGATCTACTGTCTCTATTATAATATGACAGACCAGCTAGATCTACTGTCTTTTTAATAATGTTACAAACCAGCTATATCTACTGTCTCTATTATAATATGACAGACCAGCTAGATCTAATGTCTCTATTAGATTATGACAGCCCAGCTAGAACTACTGTCTCTATTATAATTTGACAGACCAGCTACATCTACTGTCTCTATTATAATATGACAGACCAGCTACATCTACTGTCTCTATTATAATATGACAGACCAGCTTGATCTACTGTCTATATTATAATATGACAGACCAGCTAGATCGACTGTCTCTATTAGATTATGACAGACCAGCTAGATCTAATGTCTCTATTAGATTATGACAGACCAGCTAGAACTACTGTCTCTATTATAATTTGACAGACCAGCTACATCTACTGTCTCTATTATAATATGACAGACCAGCTACATCTACTGTCTCTATTATAATATGACAGACCAGCTAGATCTACTGTCTCTATTATAATATGACAGACCAGCTAGATCTAATGTCTCTATTAGATTATGACAGACCAGCTAGAACTACTGTCTCTATTATAATATGACAGACCAGCTACATCTACTGTCTCTATTATAATATGACAGACCAGCTACATCTACTGTCTCTATTATAATATGACAGACCAGCTACATCTTCTGTCTCTATTATAACATGACAGACCAGCTAGATCTTCTGTCTCTATTATAATATGACAGACCAGCTAGATCTACTGTCTCTCTTATATTATGACAGACCAGCTTGATCTACTGTCTATAGTATAATATGACAGACCAGCTCGATCGACTGTCTCTATTAAATTATGACAGACCAGCTAGATCTAATGTCTCTATTAGATTATGAGAGACCAGCTAGAACTACTGTCTCTATTATAATATGACAGACCAGCTACATCTACTGTCTCTATTATAATATGACAGACCAGCTACATCTACTGTCTCTATTATAATATGACAGACCAGCTAGATCTACTGTCTCTATTATAACATGACAGACCAGCTAGATCTACTGTCTCTATTATAATATGACAGACCAGCTAGATCTACTGTCTCTATTATAATATGACAGACCAGCTAGATCTACTGTCTCTATTATATTATGACAGACCAGCTACATCTTCTGTCTCTATTATAATATGACAGACCAGCTACATCTTCTGTCTCTATTATAATATGACAGACCAGCTAGATCTACTGTCTCTTTTATATTATGACAGACCAGCTAGATCTACTGTCTCTATTATAATATGACAGGCCAGCTAGATCTACTGTCTCTATTATAATATGACAGACCAGCTACATCTACTGTCTCTATTATAATATGACAGACCAGCTACATCTTCTGTCTCTATTATAATATGACAGACCAGCTAGATCTTCTGTCTCTATTATAATATGACAGACCAGCTAGATCTACTGTCTCTTTATATTATGACAGACCAGCTAGATCTACTGTCTCTATTATTTTATGACAGACCAGCTAGAACTAATGTCTCTATTATATTATGACAGACCAGCAAGATCTACTGTCTCTATTGTAATATGACAGACCAGCTACATCTACTGTCTCTATTATAATATGACAGACCAGCTAGAACTACTGTCTCTATTATAATATGACAGACCAGCTACATCTACTGTCTCTATTATAATATGACAGACCAGCTACATATTCTGTCTCTATTATAATATGACAGACCAGCTAGATCTTCTGTCTCTATTATAATATGACAGACCAGCTAGATCTACTGTCTCTCTTATATTATGACAGACCAGCTTGATCTACTGTCTCTATTATAATATGACAGACCAGCTAGATCTACTGTCTCTCTTATATTATGACAGACCAGCTTGATCTACTGTCTATATTATAATATGACAGACCAGCTAGATCGACTGTCTCTATTATAATATGACAGACCAGCTAGATCTACAGTCTCTATTACATTATGACAGACCAGCTAGATCTACTGTCTCTTTTATATTATGACAGACCAGCTAGATCTACTGTCTCTATTATAATATGACAGACCAGCTAGATCTACTGTCTTTTTAATAATGTTACAAACCAGCTATATCTACTGTCTCTATTATAATATGACAGACTAGCTAGATCTAATGTCTCTATTAGATTATGACAGACCAGCTAGAACTACTGTCTCTATTATAATATGACAGGCCAGCTAGATCTACTGTCTCTATTATAATATGACAGACCAGCTACATCTACTGTCTCTATTATAATATGACAGACCAGCTAGATCTTCTGTCTCTATTATAATATGACAGACCAGCTAGATCTACTGTCTCTTTTATATTATGACAGACCAGCTAGATCTACTGTCTCAATTATTTTATGACAGACAAGCTAGAACTAATGTCTCTATTATATTATGACAGACCAGCAAGATCTACTGTCTCTATTGTAATATGACAGACCAGCTACATCGACTGTCTCTATTATAATATGACAGACCAGCTAGAACTACTGTCTCTATTATAATATGACAGACCAGCTACATCTACTGTCTCTATTATAATATGACAGACCAGCTACATCTTCTGTCTCTATTATAACATGACAGACCAGCTAGATCTTCTGTCTCTATTATAATATGACAGACCAGCTAGATCTACTGTCTCTATTATATTATGACAGACCAGCTAGATCTACTGTCTCTATTATAATATGACAGACCAGCTAGATCTACTGTCTCTCTTATATTATGACAGACCAGCTTGATCTACTGTCTATATTATAATATGACAGACCAGCTAGATCTACTGTCTCTATTATAATATGACAGACCAGCTAGATCTACTGTCTCTATTATATTATGACAGACCAGCTAGATCTACTGTCTCTATTATATTATGACAGACCAGCTAGATCTACTGTCTCTATTATAATATGACAGACCAGCTAGATCTACTGTCTCTTTATAATATGACAGACCAGCTATATCTACTGTCTCTATTATATTATGACAGACCAGCTAGATCTAATGTCTCTATTATATTATGACAGACCAGCTAGACCTACTGTCTCTATTATAATATGACAGACCAGCTAGATCTACTGTCTCTATTATAATATGACAGACCAGCTACATCTACTGTCTCTATTATAATATGACAGACCAGCTAGATCTTCTGTCTCTATTATATTATGACAGACCAGCTAGATCTACTGTCTCAATTATTTTATGACAGACAAGCTAGATCTAATGTCTCTATTATATTATGACAGACCAGCAAGATCTACTGTCTCTATTATAATATGACAGACCAGCTACATCTACTGTCTCTATTATAATATGACAGACCAGCTAGAACTACTGTCTCTATTATAATATGACAGACCAGCTAGATCTACTGTCTCTATTATAATATGACAGACCAGCTACATCTACTGTCTCTATTATAATATGACAGACCAGCTACATCTTCTGTCTCTATTATAACATGACAGACCAGCTAGATCTTCTGTCTCTATTATAATATGACAGACCAGCTAGATCTACTGTCTCTCTTATATTATGACAGACCAGCTTGATCTACTGTCTCTATTATAATATGACAGACCAGCTAGATCTACTGTCTCTCTTATATTATGACAGACCAGCTTGATCTACTGTCTATATTATAATATGACAGACCAGCTAGATCGACTGTCTCTATTATAATATGACAGACCAGCTAGATCTACAGTCGCTATTACATTATGACAGACCAGCTAGATCTACTGTCTCTTTTATATTATGACAGACCAGCTAGATCTACTGTCTCTATTATAATATGACAGACCAGCTAGATCTTCTGTCTTTATAATATGTTACAAACCAGCTATATCTACTGTCTCTATTATAATATGACAGACCAGCTAGATCTAATGTCTCTATTAGATTATGACAGACCAGCTAGAACTACTGTCTCTATTATAATATGACAGGCCAGCTAGATCTACTGTCTCTATTATAATATGACAGACCAGCTACATCTACTGTCTCTATTATAATATGACAGACCAGCTAGATCTACTGTCTCTATTATAATATGACAGACCAGCTAGATCTACTGTCTCTTTTATATTATGGCAGACCAGCTAGATCTACTGTCTCAATTATTTTATGACAGACAAGCTAGAACTAATGTCTCTATTATATTATGACAGACCAGCAAGATCTACTGTCTCTATTGTAATATGACAGACCAGCTACATCTACTGTCTCTATTATAATATGACAGACCAGCTAGATCTACTGTCTCTATTATAACATGACAGACCAGCTAGAACTACTGTCTCTATTATAATATGACAGACCAGGTAGATCTACTGTCTCAATTATTTTATGACAGACAAGCTAGAACTAATGTCTCTATTATATTATGACAGACCAGCTAGATCTACTGTCTCTATTATAATATGACAGACCAGCTAGATCTACTGTCTCTATTATATTATGACAGACCAGCTTGATCTACTGTCTCTATTATAATATGACAGACCAGCTAGATCTACTGTCTCTTATATTATGACAGACCAGCTAGATCTACTGTCTCTATTATAATATGACAGACCAGCTAGATCTACTGTCTCTATTATATTATGACAGACCAGCTAGATCTACTGTCTCTATTATATTATGACAGACCAGCTAGATCTACTGTCTCTATTATATTATGACAGACCAGCTAGATCTACTGTCTTTTTAATAATGTTACAAACCAGCTAGATCTACTGTCTCTATTACAATATGACAGACCAGCTAGATCTACTGTCTCTATTAGATTATGACAGACCAGCTAGAACTACTGTCTCTATTATAATATGACAGACCAGCTAGATCTACTGTCTCTATTATAATATGACAGACCAGCTAGATCTACTGTCTCTATTATAATATGACAGACCAGCTAGATCTACTGTCTCTATTATATTATGACAGACCAGCTAGATCTACTGTCTCTATTATTTTATGACAGACCAGCTAGATCTACGTCTCTATTATATTATGACAGACCAGCTAGATCTACTGTCTCTATTATAATATGACAGACCAGCTAGATCTACTGTCTCTATTATATTATGACAGACCAGCTAGATCTACTGTCTCTATTATTTTATGACAGACCAGCTAGAACTAATGTCTCTATTATATTATGACAGACCAGCAAGATCTACTGTCTCTATTATAATATGACAGACCAGCTACATCTACTGTCTCTATTATAATATGACAGACCAGCTAGATCTACTGTCTCTATTATAATATGACAGACCAGCTAGATCTACTGTCTCTATTATAATATGACAGACCAGCTAGATCTACTGTCTCTATTATAATATGACAGACCAGCTACATCTACTGTCTCTATTATAATATGACAGACCAGCTACATCTTCTGTCTCTATTATAACATGACAGACCAGCTAGATCTTCTGTCTCTATTATAATATGACAGACCAGCTAGATCTACTGTCTCTATTATATTATGACAGACCAGCTAGATCTACTGTCTCTATTATATTATGACAGACCAGCTAGATCTACTGTCTCTATTATATTATGACAGACCAGCTAGATCTACTGTCTCTATTATAATATGACAGACCAGCTAGATCTACTGTCTCTATTACATTATGACAGACCAGCTAGATCTACTGTCTCTTTTATATTATGACAGACCAGCTAGATCTACTGTCTCTATTATAATATGACAGACCAGCTAGATCTACTGTCTTTTTAATAATGTTACAAACCAGCTATATCTACTGTCTCTATTATAATATGACAGACCAGCTAGATCTAATGTCTCTATTAGATTATGACAGACCAGCTAGATGACTACTGTCTCTGTCTTATAATATGACAGACCAGCTAGATCTACTGTCTCTATTATAATATGACAGACCAGCTACATCTACTGTCTCTATTATAATATGACAGACCAGCTAGATCTTCTGTCTCTATTATATTATGACAGACCAGCTAGATCTACTGTCTCAATTATTTTATGACAGACAAGCTAGAACTAATGTCTCTATTATATTATGACAGACCAGCAAGATCTACTGTCTCTATTATAATATGACAGACCAGGTACATCTACTGTCTCTATTATAATATGACAGACCAGCTAGAACTACTGTCTCTATTATAATATGACAGACCAGCTACATCTACTGTCTCTATTATAATATGACAGACCAGCTACATCTACTGTCTCTATTATAATATGACAGACCAGCTACATCTACTGTCTCTATTATAATATGACAGACCAGCTAGATCTTCTGTCTCTATTATAATATGACAGACCAGCTAGATCTACTGTCTCTCTTATATTATGACAGACCAGCTTGATCTACTGTCTCTATTATAATATGACAGACCAGCTAGATCTACTGTCTCTCTTATATTATGACAGACCAGCTTGATCTACTGTCTATATTATAATATGACAGACCAGCTAGATCGACTGTCTCTATTATAATATGCAGACCAGCTAGATCTACAGTCTCTATTACATTATGACAGACCAGCTAGATCTACTGTCTCTTTATATTATGACAGACCAGCTAGATCTACTGTCTCTATTATAATATGACAGACCAGCTAGATCTACTGTCTTTTTAATAATGACAAACCAGCTATATCTACTGTCTCTATTATAATATGACAGACCAGCTAGATCTAATGTCTCTATTATATTATGACAGACCAGCTAGATCTACTGTCTCTATTATAATATGACAGACCAGCTAGATCTAATGTCTCTATTAGATTATGACAGACCAGCTAGAACTACTGTCTCTATTATAATATGACAGACCAGCTAGATCTACTGTCTCTATTATAATATGACAGACCAGCTAGATCTACTGTCTCTTTTATATTATGGCAGACCAGCTAGATCTACTGTCTCAATTATTTTATGACAGACAAGCTAGAACTAATGTCTCTATTATATTATGACAGACCAGCAAGATCTACTGTCTCTATTGTAATATGACAGACCAGCTACATCTACTGTCTCTATTATAATATGACAGACCAGCTAGATCTACTGTCTCTATTATTTTATGACAGACAAGCTAGAACTAATGTCTCTATTATATTATGACAGACCAGCAAGATCTACTGTCTCTATTATAATATGACAGACCAGCTAGATCTACTGCCTAAGTTATAATATGACAGGCCAGCTAGATCTGCTGTCTCTATTATAATATGATAGACCAGCTAGATCTACTGTCTATTATATTAATACAGACCAGCTAGATCTACTGTCTCTATTATATAATGACAGTCCAGCTAGATCTACTGTCTCTCTTATATTATGACAGACCAGCTAGATCTACTGTCTCTATTATAATATGACAGACCAGCTAGATCTACTGTCTCTATTATAATATGACAGACCAGCTAGATCTACTGTCTCTATTATATTATGACAGACCAGCTAGATCTACTGTCTCTATTATATTATGACAGACCAGCTAGATCTACTGTCTCTATTATAATATGACAGACCAGCTAGATCTACTGTCTTTTTAATAATGTTACAAACCAGCTAGATCTACTGTCTCTATTATAATATGACAGACCAGCTAGATCTAATGTCTCTATTAGATTATGACAGACCAGCTAGAACTACTGTCTCTATTATAATATGACAGACCAGCTAGATCTACTGTCTCTATTATAATATGACAGACCAGCTACATCTACTGTCTCTATTATAATATGACAGACCAGCTAGATCTACTGTCTCTATTATAATATGACAGACCAGCTAGATCTACTGTCTCTTTTATATTATGACAGACCAGCTAGATCTACTGTCTCAATTATTTTATGACAGACAAGCTAGAACTAATGTCTCTATTATATTATGACAGACCAGCAAGATCTACTGTCTCTATTGTAATATGACAGACCAGCTACATCGACTGTCTCTATTATAATATGACAGACCAGCTAGAACTACCGTCTATATTATAATATGACAGACCAGCTAGATCTACTGTCTCTTTTATAATATGACAGACCAGCTACATCTACTGTCTCTATTATAATATGACAGACCAGCTAGATCTTCTGTCTCTATTATAACATGACAGACCAGCTAGATCTACTGTCTCTCTTATATTATGACAGACCAGCTAGATCTACTGTCTCTATTATAATATGACAGACCAGCTAGATCTACTGTCTCTATTATATTATGACAGACCAGCTAGATCTACTGTCTCTATTATAATATGACAGACCAGCTAGATCTACTGTCTCTATTACATTATGACAGACCAGCTAGATCTACTGTCTCTATTATATTATGACAGACCAGCTAGATCTACTGTCTCTATTATAATATGACAGACCAGCTAGATCTACTGTCTCTATTATAATATGACAGACCAGCTAGATCTACTGTCTCTATTATAATATGACAGACCAGCTAGATCTAATGTCTCTATTATATTATGACAGACCAGCTAGATCTACTGTCTCTATTATATTATGACAGACCAGCTAGATCTACTGTCTCTATTATAATATGACAGACCAGCTAGATCTACTGTCTCTATTATAATATGACAGACCAGCTAGATCTACTGTCTCTATTATAATATGACAGACCAGCTAGATCTACTGTCTCTTTTATATTATGACAGACCAGCTAGATCTACTGTCTCAATTATTTTATGACAGACAAGCTAGAACTAATGTCTCTATTATATTATGACAGACCAGCAAGATCTACTGTCTCTATTATAATATGACAGACCAGCTAGATCTACTGTCTCTATTATAATATGACAGACCAGCTAGAACTACTGTCTCTATTATAATATGACAGACCAGCTACATCTACTATCTCTATTATAATATGACAGACCAGCTACATCTACTGTCTCTATTATAACATGACAGACCAGCTAGATCTTCTGTCTCTATTATAATATGACAGACCAGCTAGATCTACTGTCTCTCTTATATTATGACAGACCAGCTAGATCTACTGTCTCTATTATAATATGACAGACCAGCTAGATCTACTGTCTCTATTATATTATGACAGACCAGCTAGATCTAATGTCTCTATTATATTATGACAGACCAGCTAGATCTACTGTCTCTATTATATTATGACAGACCAGCTGGATCTACTGTCTCTATTATTTTATGACAGACCAGCTAGAACTACTGTCTCTATTATATTATGACAGACCAGCAAGATCTACTGTCTCTATTATAATATGACAGACCAGCTAGATCTACTGTCTCTTTATAATAATGACAAACCAGCTATATCTACTGTCTCTATTATAATATGACAGAAGAGCTAGATCTAATGTCTCTATTATATTATGACAGACCAGCTAGAACTACTGTCTCTATTATAATATGACAGACCAGCTACATCTACTGTCTCTATTATAATATGACAGACCAGCTACATCTACTGTCTCTATTATAATATGACAGACCAGCTAGATCTACTGTCTCTATTATAATATGACAGACCAGCTAGATCTACTGTCTCTTATATTATGACAGACCAGCTATTTCTACTGTCTCTATTATATTATGACAGACCAGCTAGATCTACTGTCTCTATTATATTATGACAGACCAGCTAGATCTACAGTCTCTATTATAATATGACAGACCAGCTAGATCTACTGTCTCTATTATAATATGACAGACCAGCTAGATCTACTGTCTCTATTATAATATGACAGACCAGCTAGATCTACTGTCTCTATTATAATATGACAGACCAGCTAGATCTAATGTCTCTATTAGATTATGACAGACCAGCTAGAACTACTGTCTCTATTATAATTTGACAGACCAGCTAGATCTACTGTCTCTATTATAATATGACAGACCAGCTAGATCTATTGTCTCTATTATATTATGGCTGACCAGCAAGATCTACTGTCTCTCTTATAATATGACAGACCAGCTAGATCTACTGTCTTTTTAATAATGTTACAAACCAGCTAGATCTACTGTCTCTATTATAATATGACAGACCAGCTAGATCTAATGTCTCTATTAGATTATGACAGACCAGCTAGAACTACTGTCTCTATTATAATTTGACAGACCAGCTAGATCTACTGTCTCTATTATAATATGACAGACCAGCTAGATCTACTGTCTCTATTATAATATGACAGACCAGCTAGATCTACTGTCTCTATTATAATATGACAGACCAGCTAGATCTACTGTCTCTATTAGATTATGACAGACCAGCTAGATCTAATGTCTCTATTATATTATGACAGACCAGCTAGAACTACTGTCTCTATTATAATTTGACAGACCAGCTACATCTACTGTCTCTATTATAATATGACAGACCAGCTACATCTACTGTCTCTATTATTTTATGACAGACAAGCTAGAACTAATGTCTCTATTATATTATGACAGACCAGCAAGATCTACTGTCTCTATTGTAATATGACAGACCAGCTAGATCTACTGTCTCTATTATAATATGACAGACCAGCTAGATCTACTGTCTCTCTTATATTATGACAGACCAGCTATTTGTACTGTCTCTATTATATTATGACAGACCAGCTAGATCTACTGTCTCTATTATATTATGACAGACCAGCTAGATCTACTGTCTCTATTATAATATGACAGACCAGCTAGATCTACTGTCTCTATTATAATATGACAGACCAGCTAGATCTACTGTCACTATTATAATATGACAGACCAGCTAGATCTCCTGTCTCTATTATATTATGACAGACCAGCTAGATCAAATGTCTCTATTAGATTATGACAGACCAGCTAGAACTACTGTCTCTATTATAATTTGACAGACCAGCTACATCTACGGTCTCTATTATAATATGACAGACCAGCTACATCTACTGTCTCTATTATAATATGACAGACCAGCTAGATCTTCTGTCTCTATTATAATATGACAGACCAGCTTGATCTACTGTCTATAGTATAATATGACAGACCAGCTCGATCGACTGTCTCTATTAGATTATGACAGACCAGCTAGATCTAATGTCTCTATTAGATTATGAGAGACCAGCTAGAACTACTGTCTCTATTATAATATGACAGACCAGCTACATCTACTGTCTCTATTATAATATGACAGACCAGCTACATCTACTGTCTCTATTATAATATGACAGACCAGCAAGATCTACTGTCTCTATTATAACATGACAGACCAGCTAGATCTACTGTCTCTATTATAATATGACAGACAAGCTAGATCTACTGTCTCTCTTATATTATGACAGACCAGCTTGATCTACTGTCTATATTATAATATGACAGACCAGCTAGATCGACTGTCTCTATTATAATATGACAGACCAGCTAGATCTACAGTCTCTATTACATTATGACAGACCAGCTAGATCTACTGTCTCTATTATATTATGACAGACCAGCTAGATCTACTGTCTCTATTATAATATGACAGACCAGCTAGATCTTCTGTCTCTATTATAATATGACAGACCAGCTAGATCTACTGTCTCTATTATAATATGACAGACCAGCTACATCTACTGTCTCTATTATAATATGACAGACCAGCTACATCTACTGTCTCTATTATAATATGACAGACCAGCTACATCTTCTGTCTCTATTATAACATGACAGACCAGCTACATCTTCTGTCTCTTTTATATTATGACAGACCAGCTAGATCTACTGTCTCTATTATTTTATGACAGACAAGCTAGAACTAATGTCTCTATTATATTATGACAGACCAGCAAGATCTACTGTCTCTATTGTAATATGACAGACCAGCTAGATCTACTGTCTCTATTATAATATGACAGACCAGCTAGAACTACTGTCTCTATTATAATATGACAGACCAGCTACATCTACTGTCTCTATTATAATATGACAGACCAGCTACATCTACTGTCTCTATTATAATATGACAGACCAGCTACATCTTCTGTCTCTATTATAACATGACAGACCAGCTAGATCTTCTGTCTCTATTATAATATGACAGACCAGCTAGATCTACTGTCTCTCTTATATTATGACAGACCAGCTTGATCTACTGTCTCTATTATAATATGACAGACCAGCTAGATCTACTGTCTCTCTTATATTATGACAGACCAGCTTGATCTACTGTCTATATTATAATATGACAGACCAGCTAGATCGACTGTCTCTATTATAATATGACAGACCAGCTAGATCTACAGTCTCTATTACATTATGACAGACCAGCTAGATCTACTGTCTCTTTTATATTATGACAGACCAGCTAGATCTACTGTCTCTATTATAATATGACAGACCAGCTAGATCTACTGTCTTTTTAATAATGTTACAAACCAGCTATATCTACTGTCTCTATTATAATATGACAGACTAGCTAGATCTAATGTCTCTATTAGATTATGACAGACCAGCTAGAACTACTGTCTCTATTATAATATGACAGGCCAGCTAGATCTACTGTCTCTATTATAATATGACAGACCAGCTACATCTACTGTCTCTATTATAATATGACAGACCAGCTAGATCTTCTGTCTCTATTATAATATGACAGACCAGCTAGATCTACTGTCTCTTTTATATTATGACAGACCAGCTAGATCTACTGTCTCAATTATTTTATGACAGACAAGCTAGAACTAATGTCTCTATTATATTATGACAGACCAGCAAGATCTACTGTCTCTATTGTAATATGACAGACCAGCTACATCGACTGTCTCTATTATAATATGACAGACCAGCTAGAACTACTGTCTCTATTATAATATGACAGACCAGCTACATCTACTGTCTCTATTATAATATGACAGACCAGCTACATCTTCTGTCTCTATTATAACATGACAGACCAGCTAGATCTTCTGTCTCTATTATAATATGACAGACCAGCTAGATCTACTGTCTCTCTTATATTATGACAGACCAGCTTGATCTACTGTCTATATTATAATATGACAGACCAGCTAGATCTACTGTCTCTATTAGATTATGACAGACCAGCTAGATCTAATGTCTCTATTAGATTATGACAGACCAGCTAGAACTACTGTCTCTATTATAATTTGACAGACCAGCTACATCTACTGTCTCTATTATAATATGACAGACCAGCTACATCTACTGTCTCTATTATAATATGACAGACCAGCTAGATCTACTGTCTCTATTATAATATGACAGACCAGCTAGATCTACTGTCTCTCTTATATTATGACAGACCAGGTATTTGTACTGTCTCTATTATATTATGACAGACCAGCTAGATATACTGTCTCTATTATATTATGACAGACCAGCTAGATCTACAGTCTCTATTATAACATGACAGACCAGCTAGATCTACTGTCTCTATTATAATATGACAGACCAGCTAGATCTACTGTCTCTATTATAATATGACAGACCAGCTAGATCTACTGTCTCTATTATAACATGACAGACCAGCTAGATCTACTGTCTCTATTATAATATGACAGACCAGCTAGATCTACTGTCTCAATTATTTTATGACAGACAAGCTAGATCTAATGTCTCTATTATATTATGACAGACCAGCAAGATCTACTGTCTCTATTATAATATGACAGACCAGCTAGATCGACTGTCTCTATTATAATATGACAGACAAGCTAGAACTACTGTCTCTATTATAATATGACAGACCAGCTACATCTACTGTCTCTATTATAATATGACAGACCAGCTACATCTTCTGTCTCTATTATAACATGACAGACCAGCTAGATCTTCTGTCTCTATTATAATATGACAGACCAGCTAGATCTACTGTCTCTCTTATATTATGACAGACCAGCTTGATCTACTGTCTATATTATAATATGACAGACCAGCTAGAACGACTGTCTCTATTAGATTATGACAGACCAGCTAGATCTAATGTCTCTATTAGATTATGACAGACCAGCTAGAACTACTTGCTCTATTATAATTATGACAGACCAGCTACATCTACTGTCTCTATTATAATATGACAGACCAGCTACATCTACTGTCTCTATTATAATATGACAGACCAGCTAGATCTACTGTCTCTATTATAATATGACAGACCAGCTAGATCTACTGTCTCTCTTATATTATGACAGACCAGGTATCTACTGTCTCTATTATATTATGACAGACCAGCTAGATCTACTGTCTCTATTATATTATGACAGACCAGCTAGATCTACTGTCTCTATTATAATATGACAGACCAGCTAGATCTACTGTCCTGTTATATTATGACAGACCAGCTAGATCTACTGTCTCTACTATATTATAACAGACCAGCTGGATCTACTGTATCTATTATATTATGACAGACCAGCTAGATCTACTGTCTCTATTATATTATGACAGACCAGCTAGATCTACAGTCTCTATTATAACATGACAGACCAGCTAGATCTACTGTCTCTATTATAATATGACAGACAAGCTAGATCTACTGTCTCTATTATAATATGACAGACCAGCTACATCTACTGTCTCTATTATAATATGACAGACCAGCTAGATCTACTGTCTCTATTATAATATGACAGACCAGCTAGATCTACTGTCTCTCTTATATTATGACAGACCAGGTATTTGTACTGTCTCTATTATATTATGAAAGACCAGCTAGATATACTGTCTCTATTATATTATGACAGACCAGCTAGATCTACAGTCTCTATTATAATATGACAGACCAGCTAGATCTACTGTCTCTATTATAATATGACAGACCAGCTACATCTACTGTCTCTATTATAATATGACAGACCAGCTAGATCTTCTGTCTCTATTATAATATGACAGACCAGCTAGATCTACTGTCTCTTTTATATTATGACAGACCAGCTAGATCTACTGTCTCAATTATTTTATGACAGACAAGCTAGAACTAATGTCTCTATTATATTATGACAGACCAGCAAGATCTACTGTCTCTATTGTAATATGACAGACCAGCTACATCGACTGTCTCTATTATAATATGACAGACCAGCTAGAACTACTGTCTCTATTATAATATGACAGACCAGCTACATCTACTGTCTCTATTATAATATGACAGACCAGCTACATCTTCTGTCTCTATTATAACATGACAGACCAGCTAGATCTTCTGTCTCTATTATAATATGACAGACCAGCTAGATCTACTGTCTCTCTTATATTATGACAGACCAGCTTGATCTACTGTCTATATTATAATATGACAGACCAGCTAGATCGACTGTCTCTATTAGATTATGACAGACCAGCTAGATCTAATGTCTCTATTAGATTATGACAGACCAGCTAGAACTACTTGCTCTATTATAATTTGACAGACCAGCTACATCTACTGTCTCTATTATAATATGACAGACCAGCTACATCTACTGTCTCTATTATAATATGACAGACCAGCTAGATCTACTGTCTCTATTATAATATGACAGACCAGCTAGATCTACTGTCTCTCTTATATTATGACAGACCAGGTATTTGTACTGTCTCTATTATATTATGACAGACCAGCTAGATATACTGTCTCTATTATATTATGACAGACCAGCTAGATCTACAGTCTCTATTATAATATGACAGACCAGCTAGATCTACTGTCTCTGTTATATTATGACAGACCAGCTAGATCTACTGTCTCTACTATATTATGACAGACCAGCTGGATCTAATGTCTCAATTATTTTATGACAGACAAGCTAGAAATAATGTCTCTATTATATTATGACAGACCAGCTAGATCTACTGTCTTTTTAATAATGTTACAAACCAGCTATATCTACTGTCTCTATTATAATATGACAGACCAGCTAGATCTAATGTCTCTATTAGATTATGACAAACCAGCTAGAACTACTGTCTCTATTATAATTTGACAGACCAGCTACATCTACTGTCTCTATTATAATATGACAGACCAGCTACATCTACTGTCTCTATTATAATATGACAGACCAGCTAGATCTACTGTCTCTATTATAATATGACAGACCAGCTAGATCTACTGTCTCTATTATAATATGACAGACCAGCTAGATCTACTGTCTCTATTATAATATGACAGACCAGCTAGATCTAATGTCTCTATTAGATTATGAGAGACCAGCTAGAACTACTGTCTCTATTATAATATGACAGACCAGCTACATCTACTGTCTCTATTATAATATGACAGACCAGCTACATCTACTGTCTCTATTATAATATGACAGACCAGCTAGATCTACTGTCTCTATTATAATATGACAGACCAGCTAGATCTACTGTCTCTATTATAATATGACAGACCAGCTAGATCTACTGTCTCTATTATATTATGACAGACCAGCTAGATCTACTGTCTCTATTATAATATGACAGACCAGCTAGATCTACTGTCTCTATTATAATATGACAGACCAGCTAGATCTACAGTCTATATTACATTATGACAGACCAGCTAGATCTACTGTCTCTTTTATATTATGACAGACCAGCTAGATCGACTGTCTCTATTATAATATGACAGACCAGCTAGATCTAATGTCTCTATTAGATTATGACAGACCAGCTAGAACTACTGTCTCTATTATAATATGACAGACCAGCTACATCTACTGTCTCTATTATAATATGACAGACCAGCTACATCTACTGTCTCTATTATAATATGACAGACCAGCTACATCTTCTGTCTCTATTATAACATGACAGACCAGCTAGATCTTCTGTCTCTTTTATATTATGACAGACCAGCTAGATCTACTGTCTCAATTATTTTATGACAGACAAGCTAGAACTAATGTCTCTATTATATTATGACAGACCAGCAAGATCTACTGTCTCTATTGTAATATGACAGACCAGCTACATCGACTGTCTCTATTGTAATATGACAGACCAGCTACATCTACTGTCTCTATTATAATATGACAGACCAGCTAGAACTACTGTCTCTATTATAATATGACAGACCAGCTACATCTACTGTCTCTATTATAATATGACAGACCAGCTACATCTTCTGTCTCTATTATAACATGACAGACCAGCTAGATCTTCTGTCTCTATTATAATATGACAGACCAGCTAGATCTACTGTCTCTCTTATATTATGACAGACCAGCTAGATCTACTGTCTCTATTATAATATGACAGACCAGCTAGATCTACTGTCTCTGTTATATTATGACAGACCAGCTAGATCTACTGTCTCTATTATAATATGACAGACCAGCTAGATCTACTGTCTCTATTATAATATGACAGACCAGCTAGATCTACAGTCTCTATTACATTATGACAGACCAGCTAGATCTACTGTCTCTTTTATATTATGACAGACCAGCTAGATCTACTGTCTCTATTATAATATGACAGACCAGCTAGATCTACTGTCTTTTTAATAATGTTACAAACCAGCTAGATCTACTGTCTCTATTATAATATGACAGACCAGCTAGATCTAATGTCTCTATTATATTATGACAGACCAGCTAGATCTACTGTCTCTATTATAATATGACAGACCAGCTAGATCTACTGTCTCTATTATATTATGACAGACCAGCTAGATCTACTGTCTCTATTATAATATGACAGACCAGCTAGATCTACTGTCTCTATTATAATATGACAGACCAGCTAGATCTACAGTCTCTATTACATTATGACAGACCAGCTAGATCTACTGTCTCAATTATTTTATGACAGACAAGCTAGAACTAATGTCTCTATTATATTATGACAGACCAGCAAGATCTACTGTCTCTATTATAATATGACAGACCAGCTACATCTTCTGTCTCTATTATAATATGACAGACCAGCTAGATCTACTGTCTCTATTATATTATGACAGACCAGCTTGATCTACTGTCTATATTATGATATGACAGACCAGCTAGATCTAATGTCTATATTATAATATGACAGACCAGCTAGATCTACTGTCTCTATTATATTATGACAGACCAGCTAGATCTAATGTCTCTATTATATTTTGACAGACCAGCTAGATCTACTGTCTCTATTATAATTATGACAGACCAGCTACATCTACTGTCTCTATTAGATTATCTAGAACTACTGCTCTATTATATTATGACAGACCAGCTACATCTACTGTCTCTATTATAATATGACAGACCAGCTAGATCTACTGTCTCTATTATAATATGACAGACCAGCTAGATCTACTGTCTCTCTTATATTATGACAGACCAGGTATTTGTACTGTCTCTATTATATTATGAAAGACCAGCTAGATATACTGTCTCTATTATATTATGACAGACCAGCTAGATCTACAGTCTCTATTATAATATGACAGACCAGCTAGATCTACTGTCTCTGTTATATTATGACAGACCAGCTAGATCTACTGTCTCTACTATATTATGACAGACCAGCTGGATCTAATGTCTCAATTATTTTATGACAGACAAGCTAGAACTAATGTCTCTATTATATTATGACAGACCAGCAAGATCTACTGTCTCTATTATAATATGACAGACCAGCTAGATCTACTGTCTTTTTAATAATGTTACAAACCAGCTATATCTACTGTCTCTATTATAATATGACAGACCAGCTAGATCTAATGTCTCTATTAGATTATGACAAACCAGCTAGAACTACTGTCTCTATTATAATTTGACAGACCAGCTACATCTACTGTCTCTATTATAATATGACAGACCAGCTACATCTACTGTCTCTATTATAATATGACAGACCAGCTAGATCTACTGTCTCTATTATAATATGACAGACCAGCTAGATCTACTGTCTCTCTTATATTATGACAGACCAGGTATTTGTACTGACAGACCAGCTAGATCTACTGTCTCTATTATAATATGACAGACCAGCTAGATCTACTGTCTCTATTATAATATGACAGACCAGCTAAATCTACTGTCTCTATTATAATATGACAGACCAGCTAGATCCAATGTCTCTATTAGATTATGACAGACCAGCTAGAACTACTGTCTCTATTATATTATGACAGACCAGCTAAATCTACTGTCTCTATTATAATATGACAGACCAGCTAGATCCAATGTCTCTATTAGATTATGACAGACCAGCTAGAACTACTGTCTCTATTATAATATGAAATACCAGCTAGATCTACTGTCTCTATTATAATATGACAGACCAGCTACATCTACTGTCTCTATTATAATATGACAGACCAGCTACATCTTCTGTCTCTATTATAACATGACAGACCAGCTAGATCTTCTGTCTCTATTATAATATGACAGACCAGCTAGATCTACTGTCTCAATTATTTTATGACAGACAAGCTAGAACTAATGTCTCTATTATATTATGACAGACCAGCAAGACCTACTGTCTCTATTATAATATGACAGACCAGCTAGATCTACTGTCTCTATTATAATATGACAGACCAGCTACATCTACTGTCTCTATTATAATATGACAGACCAGCTAGATCTACTGTCTTTTTAATAATGTTACAAACCAGCTAGATCTACTGTCTCGTTTATATTATGACAGACCAGCTAGATCTAATGTCTCTATTAGATTATGACAGACCAGCTAGAACTACTGTCTCTATTATAATATGACAGACCAGCTAGATCTACTGTCTTTTTAATAATGTTACAAACCAGCTATATCTACTGTCTCTATTATAATATGACAGACCAGCTAGATCTAATGTCTCTATTAGATTATGACAGCCCAGCTAGAACTACTGTCTGACAGACCAGCTAGATCTACTGTCTCTATTATAATATGACAGACCAGCTAGATCTACTGTCTCTATTATAATATGACAGACCAGCTAGATCTACTGTCTCTATTATATTATGACAGACCAGCTTGATCTACTGTCTCTATTATAATATGACAGACCAGCTAGATCTACTGTCTCTATTATAATATGACAGACCAGCTAGATCTACTGTCTCTATTATAATATGACAGACCAGCTAGATCTACTGTCTCTATTATAATATGACAGACCAGCTAGATCTACTGTCTCTATTATAATATGACAGACCAGCTAGATCTACTGTCTCTATTATAATATGACAGACCAGCTAGATCTACTGTCTCTATTATAATATGACAGACCAGCTAGATCTAATGTCTCTATTAGATTATGACAGACCAGCTAGAACTACTGTCTCTATTATAATATGACAGACCAGCTAGATCTACTGTCTCTATTATAATATGACAGACCAGCTACATCTACTGTCTCTATTATAATATGACAGACCAGCTAGATCTACTGTCTCTATTATAACATGACAGACCAGCTAGATCTACTGTCTCTATTATAATATGACAGACCAGCTAGATCTACTGTCTCTATTATATTATGACAGACCAGCTAGATCTACTGTCTCTATTATATTATGACAGACCAGCTAGATCTACTGTCTCTATTATAATATGACAGACCAGCTAGATCTACTGTCTCTATTATAATATGACAGACCAGCTACATCTACTGTCTCTATTATAATATGACAGACCAGCTAGATCTACTGTCTCTATTATAATATGACAGACCAGCTAGATCTACTGTCTCTATTATAATATGACAGACCAGCTAGATCTACTGTCTCTATTATAATATGACAGACCAGCTAGATCTACTGTCTCTATTATATTATGACAGACCAGCTAGATCTACTGTCTCTATTATATTATGACAGACCAGCTAGATCTACTGTCTCTATTATAATATGACAGACCAGCTAGATCTACTGTCTCTATTTAATAATATGACAGACCAGCTATATCTACTGTCTCTATTATAATATGACAGACCAGCTAGATCTAATGTCTCTATTAGATTATGACAGACCAGCTAGAACTACTGTCTCTATTATAATATGACAGACCAGCTAGATCTACTGTCTCTATTATAATATGACAGACCAGCTACATCTACTGTCTCTATTATAATATGACAGACCAGCTAGATCTACTGTCTCTATTATAATATGACAGACCAGCTAGATCTACTGTCTCTATTATATTATGACAGACCAGCTAGATCTACTGTCTCTATTATATTTATGACAGACACAGCTAGAACTACTGTCTCTATTATATTATGACAGACCAGCTAGATCTACTGTCTCTATTATAATATGACAGACCAGCTAGATCTACTGTCTCTATTATAATATGACAGACCAGCTAGACCTACTGTCACAATGATATTATGACAGACCAGCTAGATCTACTGTCTCTATTATAATATGACAGACCAGCTAGATCTACTCTCTCTATTATAATATGACAGACCATCTAGATTTACTGTCTCTATTATAATATGACAGACCAGCTAGATCTACTGTCTCTTTTATATTATGACAGACCAGCTAGATCTACTATCTCCATTATAATATGACAGACCAGCTAGACCTACTGTCACAATGATATTATGATAGACCAGCTAGATCTACT